>NC_041402.2:87743307-87998307 GCF_900747795.2 Erpetoichthys calabaricus
CTTGATGTATTAAATACATTGAAGCAGTCTTCTCAACAAACTGTGTCTGACTTTCTGCAGTGATGTGAGCTCTAATCATGTTCAGTAGAGGTGAAGCAAATTCTCACACATTTTGGCTACCTGAAGATCTCTAGAGTTACAGACAGATAGATCTAGTCTGGTATGTTATTATACAGTATTGACATAGAAATTAAACAATGAGTAAAAGTTACTTCCACTTTGAAAAAGATTAAGGGATGTTACAGATTCCATGATTCAACTGCATTGTCTTCATTTGCTTTTTGAATATTCAACATCTTAACCTGAATCAGCATTGTGTGGGCTGTAGCCTATTTTAGTGGTAGTGAACACAAGGCAGGAATCAAACCTGGATGGAGGCACACTAGTCCATTGCAAGTTCTATGAGAAGTGTCCATTTATTAAGCTTCTAAACTATCAAGGTCTTTCAGTTGTTTTGGTGTCATATATTAGAAATAATATGAACAAAAAATCTTAACATTTTGTTTTTTTATAGTATAGGTTTTATATCTGTGTTTGCCATGTCTCCTTTATGAGACTGCACTTTTGAATACGTTAGTTATATGCTGGGAGGCAGGGTGGCGCAGTGGGTAGTGCTGCTGCCTTGCAGTTAGGAGAACGGGTTTGCTTCCCGGGTCCTCCATGTGTGGAGTTTGCATGTTCTACTTGTGTCTGCTGTGGTTTCCTCTGGGTAATCTGGTTTCCTCCCACAGTCCAAAGACATGCAGGTTAGATGCATTGGCGATTCTAAATTGTCCCTAGTGTATGCTTGGTGTGTGGGTGTGTGTGTGTGCGCGCCCTGTGGTGGGCTGGTGCCCTGCCTGGGGTATGTTTCCTGCCTTGCGCCCTGTGTTGGCTGGGATTGGCTCCAGCAGACCCCTATGGCCCTGTAGTTAGGGTAATGGATGGATAGGATAACGGGTTGGATAATGGATGGATAGTTATATGCTGCACTCAACAGAGTAGTGGCTCTGTGGATAAGGATCTACATTGGTAATTAGAAGGTTGACCCCATATAAAAATAGGAAATGCTAAGGAAGAAGAATAAATTATAAGCTGCACTCAGCTATGATTAACACTACATATTCCTATAGACATTGAATCGAATAAATCATATAATTTGTGTAAACAGTCAAAATATGCAATACTATGCGCCGGACGTTTAGGAGTCCTTTAGAGTACTGTCTTAGTGGTCCTCTCTGTGTTATATCATTAGTACTGTATTATTACTGGTGTACAAAATTTTAATATTTATATTAACAATGCATTAATTGTGGCAGAGTTTATGCTCCATAGGAATGAAGCACTCGCCCTCAGAAGCACAAAGAGGTGTAAAGTAGTCGTTTGAGTCGCCCAGTTAAGACCTTCTCTGCTAGCTGAACGGCTTTGCGTACCCATTGGGATGGCTCACGACCTCAAGGCAATATACGAAGAAACGTTTATTATATTAACACGACAGTTTATCCCGGTGAAGCTTTTTTTTTATTTATAATAAATATTTTTTGCACAAACATTCGGTTACACCATTGCACATTTAGCACAAAAGTGTACCACTAACACAGGGGTGGGGGGACGTTGAAAGTGGGCAGAGTCAAAACAGTTGCAGCTGAAAGGGGCCTCAGAATGCCTCAGAATGTCTCAGGTCACTGAATCTGTAATAGGCCTAAAACTGTTCTGACTGCAACTGGACTCCATTGAGGTCTATTTACACCTCGTCAATTTGGAATCACCAAACTCCACAGAAATGTAGATGGGGCTTAACATTCAAACCCAGGTTCTTCCTGACCACTGTGCTGCCATGCCATCCTGTTTTCTGTAGATGGCCAGATTGATTGATTGATCAACCATTAATATAATTATTTTTTAGGATATATGCATCCAGAAACAAGGGAGGCCTCAACTGACCAATAAGTTTAGAGTTATCGACAGCCTTTACTGGCTCACTCTTTGCTTTGGGAAACCTTAAATGTACATACAAGCAGGATTTCTTTCAGTCAAGGGGGTAGCTTGTCTGCTTTGACTTGAGACTTCTCACAGCTTCTTTATTTTATTTTATTTTTTGTTTTGGTCTTCTGACTGTTGCTTTCTGTCAATGGCCCAATAATCACTGCTCCCCAATACTGAACTTGTATACTCTTCGCAGAGATGCCCATTCACTACACTACAGAATCATCTCCAAGACCAGGAGACATTACCAAACTAATAACACTTCCAGGGAACCCTGCTTAAAGATGGATACTATTCATATCACAATGCTAATCCCAAGCTATCATTTTTTAAAATACAAACATCTAAATTTGTTTTAGGCTATTTTTTTTTCTCATAGCTTTCAGCACCAAATCTCTTCTTGGCATCCTAGAAGACATGAACTGTATGAGTTCACAGGGTGAAGGAATTCTTCATATATCCATGCCATTGTGTGTAAAGTATGGTTCTCCTGCTAATTCATAGAGATTACCTATACTCATTGCTCTTTTTCATATTCAATAAGCCTACCATTGCCATTTTGCATCCTTACTCAGGCCATATGTTTTTGAGACTCCTTCACTTTGGATTTAGTATACTTGACTGTGTCCCCTGGTTCAGGGACTGACTCTGACCAAATCCAGAGGCTTTCATTTCAGTCAGTCATTCACACATTTGACATATAGTATGATTTATTTTACCCCTTCATACACAAAGTACATCCTTTAAGGAAAATGTGACATTGCATGCTATTCAAAGTTAATCTAATCTTACAAATATCTTGCCTAGCAACTATAACATTTTACAGCTAGATTTATTAAGGACTCCAAAACATTCCCAATGCTTCAGTGGAACTGCCCACAATACTGGTGAGGACACATCATAATTTGAGGTTTTGACTCTCTGTGACCATTAAAGATCCCACAGTCATAATGGGACAGCAAATGCCCTTTTAACTCAGGTATTACGTATATAAATGAAAGCTTAATGACTAATACAATGTGTCCAAATATACAAGATCATTTGTTTTTACAAAGCTGTCTACAAAAAGATTAATTTTAGTTATATAAGAAAAACAGAACAGCTGCAGTAACACACCACACAAATCCATTTATTCTTCTGTTTATTGAAGAAACTAAGTGGAAAGTTAGGGTTTGATGTAGTGTAAAACTAGAGCAACACTGAACAGGGCATCAGTCTGTCATGGGTCATACAAAATGCATCCATCAGCTCAGTCTTCTGTAAAACATAACATTTACATATTTGGAATAGGGAGGGACCTGGGATACTCGGGCTCCGTCCACACTAATGCATTTTCATTTAAAAATGTATACCTTTGTTTATGTTTTTGCTTTTCATCCACACTACCCTGTGGTTTTCACCCCCTGAAAATGAAGACTTTTAAAAACATTCTCTAGAGCCGTGTACTTCTGAAAATGTAATGTCAACGTTTTAGTGTGGACAGGTGTAAACATGACTTTCCAAAAACAATACTCCATTTGCGCTCTGATTGGTCCATACTTATTTTGTAGCCCTTCCATGACTGGATCTTGTCATAACAACGGCTCATTGTGCCACCCCGTGTAGTGGCAAGGTTGGCACAAGACTACACCGTGGGCATCTCGTAGTTTGTGACTGACCAGGATCAGACATGAGAGAAATCAGACATGGAGACAAAGACACCAAGAAGTGGTATTTTCCAAAAACAAAAGTGGGATTTATTCACAGGTGCACAAAACCAAAAAAATGTCCCAATTAAAAATAGTGAATGAAAATTATAATAAATTTGCCAGTTCCAAAATAAAAAATAAAGACAAAAATGTATACAGTAATCCCTCGCTATATCGCGCTTCACCTTTCGCGGCTTCACTCCATCGCGGATTTTATATGTAAGCATATTTAAATATATATCGTGGATTTTTCGCTGCTTCGCGGGTTTCTGCAGACAATGGGTCTTTTAATTTCTGGTACATGCTTCCTCAGTTGGTTTGCCCAGTTGATTTCATACAAGGGATGCTATTGGCAGATGGCTGAGAAGCTACCCAGCTTACATTTCTCTTTCTCTTGCACTGACTTTCTCTAATCCTGACGTAGGGGGATTGAGCAGGGGGGCTGTTCGCACACCTAGATGATACGGACGCTAGTCTAAAAATGCTGAAAGATTATCTTCACGTTGCTATCTTTTGTGCAGCTGCTTCCTGAAACGACATGCTGCACGGTGCTTTGCATACTTAAAAGCTCGAAGGGCACGTATTGATTTTTGCTTGCTTGTTTTTCCTCTGTCTCTCTCTCTCTCTCTCTTTCTGTGCTCTTGACGGAGGGGGTGTGAGCTGCCGCCTTCAACAGCTTTGTGCCGCGGTGCTTCGCATACTTAAAAGCCAAACAGCCCTATTAATTTTCCTCTGCCTTTATGACAGTCTCTGCTCCTGACTCCTTTGAAGAGGAAGATATGTTTGCATTCTTTTAATTGTGAGACAGAACTGTCATCTCTGTCTTGTCATGGAGCACAGTTTAAACTTTTGAAAAAGAGACAAATGTTTGTTTGCAGTGTTTGAATAACGTTCCTGTCTCTCTACAACCTCCTGTGTTTCTGCGCAAATCTGTGACCCAAGCATGACAATATAAAAATAACCATATAAACATATGGTTTCTACTTCGTGGATTTTCTTATTTCGCGGGTGGCTCTGGAACGCGACCCCTGCGATGGAGGAGGGATTACTGTATACAAAAAACTGTAGTCTTCCTAAAGAAAGAAAACAATCAGGAAAAAACTACACAAAACAAAGTCCAAAGAATCCTAAATATACTAACAAGCAGAAAAAACAGTGTATATTTAAGAAAAACAAAGTGCATCTCAAACCCAAAATCAATAAATTTATATAAATACCTCCACCAAAACAATGCAATAACTAGGAGATATCTATACTTCCAGACAAAAGAAAATACATACACAAGCAGAAGCCGCTGGTTGGTATACTAAAAGAAATCAGCCAAGTTATCCACACCACTGAGTCTAAAGACAACCAATAGAAGCAGGAAGAGCCTCTTATACCTGGGTTTGAAATGTTCAACCAAACTTGCGACAAGCTACTCTCTTAACACCAATCGCGACTGACGCAGGTGCATTCTGTGCAGGTGCTACACTCAATTCCTGCTAGGCATTTATGAAATAGACTAGTGGCTTCATGTGTGCGTGTGCGAGCACGAATGCAAGCTTGAGCACATCCTGACGTGCTCCCGTCAGACAGGCCGATATGTTCTATGAAAATAAGTTACTTCTCTTTTTAACCTTACCTCTGTACTTTCTCTTGGGGATCCCCTTCTCAAACTAACATGTGCATGCATGAAATTAACTAAACTGAAACGCTCCACACCTTTCTTTCTCCACGGCAGGGGCTAGGGAGGCACCCACCTTTATGTCAGGGTACATGCAGCGTCCTCTAGCAGGCCTGACCTGGAGGCATGCCCAACCCATCACCAGCACCACACAACGAGTACCTGCCAAAGGCAGAGTTAAAAATTCTCAAAGAAACGTACCCATGCACTTTGGCAAATAAAACAGGTAAGTGCTTTTTCTTTTTACGACGTGAAAGTTGACTTTTGTTTAAATTGGTAATGCCTCGCAGGAAGATTACCACATTCATTCTCTGATTGGTCACCCTTCACAGAAGAAAGACATTTTCCAACATAGCGTGCATAAAAGAGTTGCTTTGCAAGACACTTGTTTAGCTGCTTACCTGTATGCATCTTAAGTGTGTTTTGTAAAATTTGACTTTAAAAAGCAAATTACTTACCAGTCGCTACATTTTATTGATAAATCCCATCACCAGAAGTGTTTAAATTGTAGAGAAATATTCAGAGCCCCATGAAAATTAGACTGTAAATGACTCGATTGACAGGCTCTAATCAACATTTATTATTTAAACTTAATGTGCTCAATAAATAGGAATGCATTCCTCAGCAAAATTAATAACCAGGCATTTAACAAATTGGATGGGTGTAGAATTCAGCTTAGCCTACGATATTACAGGACTGAGAGACTCCAAAGTACAATGCAATAAAATAACGATATTGACTCATGCCATTCATCCATCCATTATCCAACCCGCTGAATCCGAACACAGGGTCACGGGGGTCTGCTGGAGCCAATCCCAGCCAACACAGGACACAAAGCAGGAACCAATCCCGGGCAGGGTGCCAACCCTCCGCAGTAGACGCATACACATTATTTATTTATTGAGTTGGTTTTAAAATTGTTCTTTAGTGCAAGATGCGTTCAGATTGTTGTGAAGTGCTTATAATCAATTATCTCATGAATGAACACGGAGGTAAACACTTTAAGTGTTTCTTTAACGTTTGCTTTGTTTTTATTTAATGTCAAGACGACCTTCGCCAGTTCTAAGGATTGTTACTTTCAACTGTAATCAGAACATTAATGTTACACTGAAATTCGCTCTGGTTCCTTAAAGGCTTTATTTCTTTTTCTATGCTGTGAACATGCTGTCAGAGTCCTGCCTGCATTGATAGTTTTGAAAATGCATAAAGCACATGGGAATCTGATTTTCTTGGACCTCTGAATTTTTCACCACGCAGTCCCTTAAAGAAGTATGCCACCGATGTGTGCATGCATATTGTAGGTGAAGGTCACCGTCATATGCATTTTCAGGGTTTTTAGTATGAACGGGGATCCCTTTGTTAATAATGTGAAAACTCCAATGTGAATGAAGATCATTTTCATTTAAAACTTTTTAATTGAAAATGTGGTAGTGTGGATGTGCCCTCAGAGAAAAGCCTCACGTTAACTGGTCAGGACTTGAATCTAGCAGTAACAATTAAGGAATTGTTCTGGTTTATTTGAAAAATATGTGGTATGTGTGGTTCATCCGTTTATTCCAGGATAAATTTTCTGTTTTATTAAAACGATGTAAAATTGTGTGTCAACGTGTTCATTTTTTTAAAGTAATGCTATGCTTGTACAGAGTAGGGAACAAGCTACAAGGCCTAACCTTTAATTTTTTTCTATTTAGAGACATTCACTTACTTTTGTGATGCATTTAAAGTATAAAGTCCTCTAAGGGACTGAGCGGTGGAAAACGAGAACCATTTCAAGTTCAAAAAGCCCTAAATATAAACATTTCTTTATCTTAAAAATGAGGGATGCTTCCAAGTCTTTGGCAAAAGCTGAATCCCTCTGAAAAATGGGTGTTTTGTGTAGGTACTGTTCAAAACTGACTGTTAAATCACATGCAGTATATACACGCGTACTGTGTGTGTGCGTGTTTCCTGCTGTTCCTTCCCCATGGGTGGTCGAGGATGAACATGAACTATTAAGACAGACAAATGCCTTCCTTAAAGCCAGATTATAAACTGTAAACCTACTGCTGGCTGGGTGAAAAGCACCAACCCCCCTTGCTCCAAACATCTAAATACCTGTTTTACCATTTCCAGACTTCACTTGGCTTTAGTGGAAAATGACATGCAGTTATTGTGCAATGAGCAGCAGAACTTTGTGTCATCTTTAGTAAGCCTTTAAAGGAAAATGAACTGCTTAAGTAGAAAACAAAAATGTAGTGACATGTAGAAATTGCCATTGGCCATGACTCCACAAATGTGTAAAGCTGAAATTAATTTCACTGACGCTACTTGGCTTGTTTTACTTAGGTATAAACATAGTCATAGATTACTTTAAACTTTTTACCTTGACCCAGAGGCTTACAAAGAGTCTCTAAGTGAACTGTAAAATTCAGAAAATGAAATACTGAGGTGACAAAAAAGTGTTTTGATTTATATCCCAGAAAGTACTCAGTTATAGGCAAAGGTAGGTCAATGAGTATATTACATATTAATATGTAATATTAATTACTGTTAATTTTTTTGTCACATGTAAAGAAGTAATTCTGATTTTGTTATTTGTAAGGAGTTAGTGGCATAATAGTACAGCTTACTATTTCAGTTTGAAAAAGTTAACGAGCCACAATAGATTAATTATCATGAGTATAAGACATGGACAAGATTTATCCTGATCAGCTTGCACCGGTGTTCACAGTAATACTTAGCCTTTCCATAACCCAGTTTGTCATTCAGCACGCTCTAAAAGATCCACCATTGACCCTGTACCTAAGAAGTCACATTCAGTATGCCTAAATGCTTATCATCACATCACACTAACACCTATAGTAGTGAAATGTTTAGAAAGGCTAGTCAAAAATCACATATGCTCTTCTCTGCAAAAGAAACTGGATCCATTATAGTAAGTATGTTGCTCTAGTAGATCCAATGAGGATGCCACCACCTTGATCCTTCATATAGTACTGGCAACAAGAGAGGGAATTATTTGTTAATGCTTTTTATAGAATATTAGCTGTGTGTGGTCTTCAGAACAAAAAACAACCCGAACATGTCCTTAGCAGCTTTACTATATACTTTAACTTGGAGAGACATCAGCAGGGTCTTAAGAATTACCCAGGGCAGAGGACATGGACCCACCTGTGCTTGCTGCCGGACTGGCTTTCATAAGAAGACACTGGTGATACCATATCTTAGCCGTTTCACTGGCATATGAGTCCTATTAATCTTTTACTCGAGGAAATACTTCCAAATAGACAATGTTTTTAGTGAAAACTTCAAGCTTTGCTCTCCGTTGTTGACGTGTTTCACGTGCATGTTGTTGGCGATTGCTTCGTTTCAACATTGTGTCTCTTCATCTGTGTCATTTGCACGATGTCATTGTTGCGTGGCTGCATTTGTTGCACACAGGTCTTTTGAAGCAAGTAGTGAAAAATTTTAAAGTGCACACATTCGCCATCTAGTGGCTGTGCTCGGGCATGAGCAGAACGGACTGCTCCATACATATACACAGGCTTTTCATTTATATATGTCTAATAGGTCTGAATTTAACACAATAAACTTATTACCAAGCTCAGGAACCTGCATCTGAGAACTTCATTGTGCAGCTGGATTTTTAACTTAATGACAGTCTGGTCAGTTGGTTTGAATGAATGGCCACACCTTATCATCTCTCACTCTCAGCATAGGAGCTCCTCAGGTCTGTGTTCTGAGTCCTCTACTGTACTCCCTTTACACATATGACTGCAAGGCTGCACATGACTCTAACATCATTGTTAAGGTTTGCTGATGACACAGCTGTGATAGGCTTGATACCTAACAACAATAAGCAGGTTTACCTGAATGAAGTGGAGAGTTCTTCACATGGGTGTCAAGACAAGAATCTACTCCTGAATGTTGGCAAAGACAAAGGAGCTGATTGTAGTCTTTGGGAAAAAACAATAGAAGCTTTACCACCCCTTTCAGTATTAACAGCACTCAGTGGGGAGGATGGAGAGATTCAGATACTTCGGTGTCCAAACAACAGTAGACCTGTCCAAGCACATTGATACCTTGGTGAAGGAGGTACAGCAATGCCTTTACCACCTCAGATGCCAAAGGGATTTCAAGCTGCCCTCCTAGATGCTAAAGAACTTCTACACAACCACCATCAAAAGTATTCTAACAGGAAGTTTTATTGCCTTGTTTGGAAACAGCACACAGCAGGACAACAAGGCTGTGCAGAGAGTGCTGTGGTCAGGTGAACGTATCACTGGGTGTGCAATCTAACTCCCAGGACATCTACACCAAGCAATGTTGGACCAGGACAAAGAAAATTATCTGTGACACTAGCCATCCCAACAATAGCCTCTTTTCTGTACTGCAGCCTGGTAAATGCTACCTAAAGTGCAGCTCAGGGAGACTGAGAAGCAGGTTTTTCTCATTGTCCATCTTCAAGTTGAAAAGAGAAATGTTTCCAGAATTACATGATGCTCAGTTTTTAACAATTTTACATTAAGTCATTGGTTTTCAGTGTTGTGTAGCACAGTGGTACGCAGTGAGAGCTAACCAGGTGTCCTGAAATGATAGTGAAGTGCACCTAGGTCAGAACCTGAGAGGAACAACTTCCTTGGGTGGTTGAGACCTGTCTGAGGAGGACAAGACTACCTGGAGAAGCAGGCATAAAAGCAGCTCCGTGATCACTATGTTACAGACACAGCACTTTGAGCACTTCAGAAGTGCCTCAAGGCTGTTAGAGTCCGTCTGCTCTGTTTGTGAGTTCACCAGCAAGCCTAATAGTACTGCAGGATAGTGGGCATATGAGTTGCCTCTGAGGCAGAGAGGGACAGGCCTAATCAGGTTAGAGATGCCACCAAAATGCTCACTAAGTGCCATGTCCGCAAATGCTGATTTCAAAGCTCCTTTTTTACCAGTTTTTTCAATAGTCCCATCTCTTCAAGGAATTGAGCATGTGTATCTTTATATATAATATGGTACTGTGGCTGTCCATTTGTCTGTCCAGGATTTTAAATCACCTGTTGGTCATAAAATGTTTGACCTATTGACCTGAAATTTGGTATACACATACTATGTGATGTCTACTGTCCGCTTTCGGGGTGATGATTGACCTCCAAGGTTATTCCTCTTTTTATTTTTATTTTACTTTATTGTAGAATTAACTCTCGGCAGTGGCCAGCAGGGCGGACATGTGGCGCTTGTGTATGGGGTGCCGTTCTCATCCCTACTACCTTCGCCATCACTTCCCCTACCTCTTCATATCTTAAATCACTCTTGAGTCAGATTGAAGTCTTAAGTGCCAGCTAAAGTGAAAAATTAAAGAAAACGTACTAAGTATAGTAATTCACCTGAGGTGATACACTCAGAGTGATAGGTGCTTGAATGGCATCAATAGCTGTTGTTATTTTATTTAAACCAGGGAAGCATCATTTCATGGTTTTTTTTTTCTCATGGGCACCACCATTTTCTGACTTGCTTTTTATAGTTATTTTCATAGTGTTTACTGCCAGGCATGTAATCTGTGAGCAGCATGCTATTTAAAATGTCAGCTCACTTCACAGTGTCCTAAAACAAAGTTTGCAAGTTTGTATTGTATTTAGGGAAAAGATTACTGGGATTAGAAATAGGATTAGTACATCTCCTCACCTGTTTTTATATTCATGGTCATTTTTTGTTCAAGTTTTGCATTCTTCTTCTGGATTCTGACCAATGCAGACTATCACTTATATTTTATCCATTAACTCTTTCAGGGCTGATGTTGACTTTTGTCAAAAGTTGACGATGGTAATCAACTGTAAACTGTGACAAAACCCACCGTTACATTTTAGTTGGACTCTCATTGCTAGAAGGAAAGTTAGATTCATTGGTTTGACCGGGATTCTCTGCACTCTCGTGAGTAGCAAGGCGCACACAACGGCAAAAATGACACTGACATCTGGCGAGAGATAAAAGCGAATGTGTAAAGCAAAATACTCTGTGGACGACGTTGTTGCCTATTATCTCTGAACTGGACTAGGACTTGTCGTACTAAAGTTTTTGATAAAAGCGATCAAAGATGAATGTGAGGTTCCAGCTTCAGCTGATTGGTTCCCAGCTAGTCGTGGTACTGACAATGTTTGCCAAGGAGGACAGCCACTTAACAATGATAAGAGGTAGAAACCAGATTGTAATGCACTGCGACCGTGTCCCAGCCACACAAAGACAGCCTGGCAGCAAGTAAGCCACACATTCTTGGCAAACTGATAGCCACAGCATGCAGCCACAGACGTTTTATGTTGACTTCTGAGTGAAACCATTGCTTTTTGGAAAAAATATTCAGCCCTCAAAGAGTTAAAGGCCACATCACATTACACAACTTTTCCAGTGATTTTCAGTCATAGACTTCATTTATATAATCTTACTGAGCCTGGGGCAGTCAGCGGTGTTTGCTCATGTGATGTGCAGTTGTGTATTTTGACATACCCGAGCTATTTACTCCAACTAATCCGTGACTTGTCCTGACAAAATCAAACAGGTTATGAAACACTACAGTATGCAAAAAAGAAAAAAGGGTGGGTAGAGATTGTGGCTGAACTTGCCTTACCCGTTAATCCTTTGGATAGTACTGATTCTGGAAGGAAGCACACAATTGGCTTTCAGATAAACAGGTGAGCAAGACTGTGTTGTAAATTTAACACACAGTCACACAATTTTACATGCACAGTGATTTCCACTGGGGTAATTTGACATGATCCTGTGATGAGATCATCTAATGCACTCGGCAAGTCTGACACACCCCACAACTAGAAATCGCATTAGGTTGCATTGGCTTAAGTTTTCTATTTTATTTCCTGCTCTATTGACCATGTTTAGTCCTTTCAGCTAGCTAACAATAAAAGAATGTTCTAATACTGTGAAAAAAATCAGAATAAATACTAAAAAGAAAGAAGAAAACATTTTGACTATGAATGTGAGTTCAATGATTAGTTAGATACCATTTGTAAGAAGTCATTTTGAAGAAGAAAAACACATGATTTGATGCAAAATGTCAGCTATCAAAAATCCAGTAAACAATAATATGGCATTGAAAGTTTTTTAATTTGGTTTATATTTCCAATTAGTTTCCCAATGTCACCTCCTTTCCCTTAAAGCTTTTCTTTTAGCAAAAATTTGATTAAATACTTTTTGATGTCTCACAAAATGACTGCATCAAAGCAGCACTGTATGAGGGGGAAGCCTGGTGGTGCAGTGGTTAGAATTACCAACTCATAGATCTGCTATCCTGGGTTTGAATGCCACTCCTGGTTGTTGTCTTTGTGGAGTTTACAAATTCTGCCTGTGTTTGTAAAGGTTCTCATTAGGTTTTTCTTCCAGATCAGAAAACACATTCAGCTCAGATTAACTGGTGATTCTAAATTGGCCAGAGTATGTGCTCTGGGATGGACTGGCACCCTGTTCTGGATTGCTTTCCACCCATTGTTGTCAGTATGTTCTCCCCCTGCCAGCGATCCTGAATAGGATGAAGTATGTTTAAGAATGTGTGTATCCATGTATTTATGCTGGGCCTCTAGAACATATAAGGGAAAAAAATTCAGCGTTAAACCTGGAAATAGCTTGAAGCAGAAATGCTGTCAAAGAAAGCTTACAAGGAAGAGAATCCAATATGCTGTCAGGCAGAGGAGTACATCAATTTAACAGTTTCCAAAATGCAGAAGAGACTTTCAAAGATGGCTCAAATGCTGTATGTGCTGCAGCTCTACTAATTGTGAATTTCCCCTGGGATTAATAAAGTATCTATCTATCTATCTAATTCTGACATTATTTTTAATTGAATTATGATACATATATTTCACTGTGCACAAAGGTCCTGCGATGGACTGGCACCCTGTCCAGGATTTGTTCCTGCCTTGAGCCCTATGCTAGCTGGGATAGGATCCAAAAGACTCCCACAACCCTGTTTGGGATTAAGCAGGTTATAAAATGACTGACTGACTGTACACAAAGGTATAATAACAATATATTAAATCGAGTGGGAGATCTATGGTGTGAATGAACTGGGAGATGGTGTGAAGCTGAGTTGTAAACTAAAAGGAGACAGTGTTCTATTTTCTTTCTTACAGTATTTTATTATAAATTGTTTTAATGATTCTGAGACAAAAGATTTGGTGAAAACCTCTAAAAAGATATTGTTTTTAAAGAGGAGTTACACTCCATTGTATTTTTATTTGTTTTGTTTCCTGGTTTAATTCTGGTGAAATTATTTTATTTCAAGCTTCTTTTAATCAGCTTTGCAGACTCTATTCACTAGCATGCTTTCTTAGATTAATTTTGTGTGTTTTATAAATCAGGCCATTACTACACTTAAGCTGAGGTATTTCAGGATTTATGAAAAAATTACTGTAAAAACACACTGAATAAATAACATAATGAGATATAGCTGTACCTGTAAGTTTTTTCCAGAAATTTTCTACATTTTTTAATCTCTGTAATCTCTCATTTTTTAATCTATCAGGCATTCTGGGACACTGGTGTTATGGCTTAGTCAAATAATATTTAAAAACAGTCATGATATCAGAAGTTGTGCTCCTTAGTAAAAAAAAATGAGTATGTTATCAATTTAAACAGAATAACTATGGCTCTCTTAAGGAAAATGGGACATGACAATACAAACAGAAAACTCTTCCAATAAAAACTGTATTATGGGAGACTCAATCAAAGTTTTTAGTCACTCTGCAAAGACACCAAGTCACATGTTAAAGTCAGTTGGAATTCAAGTGTTACCCTATAGAATTACTAAGGCACAGTGGAGTTGCTGGTATCCTATATTTTCAAATGACAGTTTAAATTGTTTTATTTTTAGGTTATAGAAACCAAATATATTTGCAAGCAATTGGAAAGTTAATAACATGCAGGCTCCTGAGAACAGTTTTGGTACCAGATACAATGTAGTGGTTCGCTCAGCTTCCTAGAGGTTAGTCAAACTAGCAATCATGGCAGAAACCATACTTCCTTCTCCTCCACAGTGATCTGTAGCTTAAAAGCCTACAAACAAATCACAGGGCTGTAAATGTAACAAGCCATCATTTACTAGAATCCACTCAAAAGGCAAACAGATTTCACAAATCAACATGTTTTCTGTTTCACACGCTACACTAAGACGTTTGTGGCATCTCTTTCAGCAAACCGGCAAGAATTTTATTGCCAGCATCTCAAAACAAAAGACAGCTGTTGGACAATCAGCAGACATGTAAAAACCCACAGTAAATTTTGTTTGACAAACAGGGGGAAAAGGATAGCAAAATTTAGAAGCGGGAAATGTATCTTGTTGTAAGCAATGTATCTGCAGAATTCCTTACAAAATAAGTCTCAGGCAAGTATAACAATTATTTGTCTAAATGGGATCTGATGGAATGTATGCTTTATAGATTTCCCCTTCTGTGATTTTTAAAAATTAGCTTATAACTTTGAATGGTTAATAAACAAGACTCACAATTTGAACTTAAACCAAGTTAACTCTTTAACTTACTGTATAAAACAGATTTAGAATAAGGATGAATAGATGGATGGTTTAATCGTTTAACACTTACCATCCATCCTTTTCTTGATCCTGCTAATTGCATTACATTGATGTTGGTATGCAGGATCTTATCTCAGGAGAACTGGGTTCAGGGTAGGAACTAGCCCTAGATAAGATTAGATTTGATCAGATTCAGCTTGCTTGCAAATAGTAGCAAGGTGCAAGCTAAGCCTGTAAGTATAAATATGTATATGAATGCATATGAATATATACACGTAAATAAGTGGACTCTTGGGGGCGCCAGTGAGCCCTGAACACCAGACACAACTACCACAGACACAGTTACAAGTTAAAACAAAGTTATTTTATCTTATAACATTACCTTGACAGACTTTTAGGTCAGTACACCCAGGAAAATCCAATACCTCAAACTTCTTTGTGTCTCCTTCCACCTCCACATTGAGTGTCATCCTCTTCTTCCTGACTCTGACTCCCCTAAGTGAGGTGAGATGGCTCCTTTTATGTTGGATCTGAAAGTACTTCTAATGTCACAACATAGCATGGTGAAATCCCCAAATTGGGGGATCTCTCCCAGCAATGCCCTCTGGTGGCACCCAGAAACCCCAACTGGGTTGTCCTTTTGAACTACAGGTTCCATAGAACCTTGTCTGATTTCAAACTGGGACCATACCAGAGTTTTACTGCCACATTTCACCCTAGGGATAAACTGTCCTTGAAAACCAGTCTCCCCCAGTCCATCCATTATATGATCACACCAACTGGGATAGGAACCTGGAGCCATACCAGCTGGGTTGCACCTCCACTTATGCAGTCCATCCATTATGGCATTTACAGGGTACCAGTCCATTGCATGGAACTGATAAGGTATGATTATGAAAAGTAAATATAGACAGTATATACAGTAAAAAGCAATATGCACAATAGAAATAATGAACAGCATTAATAGCAGTATCATACCCCAATTAAACAAGTACAATAGGTTAATGCAGAAACTAAGAAGCAAAAGTCCTGAGGTAGACTGTCAGTAACAAACCTATAAAAAGCACAATGTGGCTAATTCAACCAACTGGTATGCATAATGGAAGGGGATAAAAGAAATGGGAGGGTATCTAACACTGTGATGCTCAGTTCAGAAGGGTAACAGCATAGGAAAGAAGTTGTTCCTGAGCCTGCAGTTTTTAGCGTGGAGGCTTCTCTTTGACGACAGGCATGAGAGCGAGCAGTCATTGGTAATTCTCTGTGCTTTCTGCAGATGCTGTACTGCTTCTGCTGTAGTTCTTTGATGACAAATAGCGGGGAGCCAATGATTTGCTGGGCAATTTTCACCACTCATTGAACAGTTTTCCAGTTGGAAAAGGTGAAGCTGCTGTACCACACCATGACATAATTAGTTAAGCAAAATCTGAGGAGGCAGATGGCCTTTCCTCAGTCACCAAGTAGTGATGCTGCTGTACCTTCTTATTTATTATGCAGGTATTAAGAGTCTAAGAAAGGTCAGCAGTGATGTGGACACCCAGGAACTTAAAGGTAAAATACACACTTCACCACTGTGTCATTTACATAAAAAGTGTGTGTCTGCAGACTTTGGATTTCCTGTGGTCAGCAAATGCCAATAAGACTAACTAGAATAGGACTATGAATTTAGAATGCTGGACCAATAAACCAGCATAGCTATCTGCTACACCACTGTTTTGTCCCTTTAATATTTACCTTTAAAATTTACTTAAAATATCTTAAACATCAACAAATTATATTTTTCTTTTTCACAATTTATACAAATAAGTAAAATACTGCCAAAGTACTTTTACAAACATTCTGAGTGCCAACAAACAGATAAAGATTATTCTTTAAATGATTCTTTTGAGAAAGGTTTAAATTGCTCTCCACATACAAAGAATTCATTTACTTGGATTTACAAGCACTACTACATTCATTCATTCATCTTCCTAGCTCACTTACCCAGGGTAGGGTCATGGCATACACTATACCACTTAACACTATTTATTCATTTTGTCGACTGCTTATTTCAATTCAGGGATTCAGGGACCAGTGGGTGGCATTTAATAGGAGTCAACAATTTACCTTGGATGTTGTTAATCCATTTATCATTTAGCACATAAATATTAGGGTCATCCAAACTAACCACCAAAAATAATGGACAATCCAGATCTTTTAAAAAAGTAAGTACATCATCTTTCAATTTTATGGTTTTATATGTAAGAACATAACTAACAAGTGTGTAGCTGTATTTTGATAAAGTAAAATTTGGTATGTGTTGACATTTAAGGATAGATTTATCTAGTTTTAGAATCTGGTAAGGATTACATGATTGCCAGTTATGTCCTGATATTTAAAACCACAGAACCAAAACAGAAAGCCACTGCACAGAAAAGCATACTTACTTTCTCAAATATATTACTTTCTATTAGAACAAGAACAGGCCATTCACCCCCAACTAAGTTCACTAATCATATTCTTATAATTTTTGAAGATGTTTGAAGTCCTACTCTTCACCAAACTATTTAGTAACTACACTAATTAATTTTATAATTTTAAACAGTTCAATCATAGCACCTCTTAAAAATGAAAATGTTCATCTCCTTTAGTCTTTTCTCATAGCTTATACCTCATAGTCCTCAACTCAGCTTAGTCAACCTTTAACCTTCTTAGCATTAGTCCCAAGTGTCACTCGAGCAATGGTATATAAGGTGTGATCAAAAAATGCAGTGAATGTTTAAATAAAAAAAAAAATGATTACACTTAAAGACACATTGCCATTGACACCCCTCAAAATGTTCCCCCTCGCTTTGAACACACTTAGTGTTCTTGCCACTTTCTGAAGCAGTTCTGGAAATCCTCTTTTATGAGTTTCTTTAGTTGTGCTGCTCTTTGTGCCTTGATGTCCTATGTGTCAATCAAGATCCAACATTAAGGGGATGATGATTGTGTTTTTTGACCTTAATTTAATTGTGTGAAGTGAGTTTGAAACCAGGAACGCAACAGTGAACTCTGAATATTATAAGGGTTTATTAGAGCATTTAAGAAGCGATGTGCTTAGAAAACAACCTGAGAAATGGGCAAATGGTTTCATCCTAAACATTCACTGTATTTTTTGATCACACCTCATAGACACGTCTTGCATAAGACCTGAGGACTACTCGGGCTGTAAAAGTGCAACAGCATTATTACCGAGCTTTACACGGGCAACTGTATAGGTGTGTCTTACATAAGCAAGTGTTACACAGGCAACGGTGTAGACATGTCTTATCATAGCCTCATAATGGCATCTTGTAAGAAATGCCTCTCATCTTCAATGATGACGAAGTGAATTTGTCTTTGGGCAGTGAAATTGAAAGTGATTCTGGGAATCCGAAAGTGATGCTTATGTCAATCACACATGTGCAGTGTGTTGTTCGTATTATTTATTATTATTATACTTTCTACATTTCTGACTTTGTACTTTTAGTGTTTTGTATGTATTACAGTAGAAAGATTAGATTTAATAAAAATGTAATTTTTCAAACCAAAAAATGCAACGCATTTTACATGTTTTTTTGAAAAAAAAATGTAACACTAAGGAGTAAGTTAAAGCTACTATGTCTTTTTTTTTTTTTTTGTAATATGAAGACCAAAATCACACACAGTACTCCCGATGAGTATACCTTATGTATAACCTCCCTAGGCATATTTACCTTGTATCCATACACTGGGCTATATTACCTAACATCCAAGCCTTCTTAAACACTTGTATACATCTGGATATATATGGTGAACCGTCCATTATGCCTCCTATGTTTTTTAATAACATCTACTTTCTCTTTCAAACTTTACATTGTACATTCATCAATTTTTTTCATATCTCACATGCAATACATTATTTAAGTTACACTAATCGCAATTCATTCTTCAACAAATTTGCTCCAGTCTGTATCCTGTCCAGAATGTCAAGAATTCTGTAGAATTAATAAGCTTTCATGCCAATTAGCTAAAATAAACCTGATACAAGTAAACCATACATTATAAACAATGATTATGCAGTACAGTTAACAATATACTAAATAATATAATCTTACCACATTCTGTTTTATTTTAATAGCCATGGAATTTTTAAATGGAATGATATGTGCTCTAAGATTGTAGTATATGATCAGACTTGATATTTGCAGGTTGTGCAAAAACATCTTATTGTATAATTTAACAATATTAGTCAAAAGGATAACATAGCTTTAGAGTATGGGTAAAAATCTGTCATAATTAGCATGTCTTACATGTTTTTGTTTTGGGGTTCATATATGTGTATTTTTCATTTCAATGTCAGTTTAACAATTGGTTTGATAATTTAAAACATTTTTATTATCGTATTTTATTTAACGGGTATTACCTTGAGTTTGGTCACAAGATTGTGTTTGTCTTGCTTCTGATGTCACATCATGTGACATTATAAATTAGTATAATTATATTCCTCTGTGAAAGCAATTTCTGTCTAACCTTACTGACAGTTAGTTTTCTTACTGAAGTAAACTCTAGTTGTAGCATTGATAACTTGGTTACAACTTGTTTTGCCTCTTGGCATTGGAATCTGATTATTTTCCTTATATTGAAACTTTTATAACTTTTGGCTTCCTTTAGATAGCCTGGTCACTTTGCTCACAATAAGCCATAGAACAAAATGGTCCTTGTATAAATAATAATACTAAAAAAAAATTTAAAAAAATCGGACTGGGGTATCAGTAGGCTTTGCACCCTAGGAACCAAGTTACCCAAACTATCTGATGCTGATCTTTCTGATCATAAAATAGGTAATTACGCTAGCAATTGATGAGATGAATTCATAATTAATTGCAGAATTACAGTATTTGAGGGTACCTCTAGTGTCTCTTTCTCTTGCACAATTTGACTCAAAAACTAATCAGCACATCGTCTTCTCATAACGGGCTTAAATTTCGATTTTGGTATTTTTCCGTCCAGCCGTTTTAGCAAAGACCATACTTAAGAAACTGTGGCACACAGACACACACACAGACAAAACACACCCATCACCGAGGTATCAATGTTTTCAGTATCAGGGGACACTAAAATGTCAACATCCATAGAAAACTGGAGATGAAAATTTTTGATGAATCTAAATCTTTTGCTCCTCCCCCATAGATGATAGGTTATGGTGGGGGAGGGCACAAAGCAGAAAAACAGAAGGTGCTTACAACTTTTTCAATATAGGTTTCAGAAAACAATCTAAAGGCAAACAAGTCCAAATTTAAATCCAAAAGCAAAAACAAAATCTAGACAAGAATTACAAAATACACAAAAAGTTAAATAAAGAACACAGAATGGAGAGAGGGAAAATAACAATTTACAAAAATTACAAAACATAGCAAAGTGAAGGCATGATACTAACAATAATCTTTTTTACTGAAAACCTTCTTTTTGCTGTAACAATGGCAATTAAAAAATGCTACCATTGAAACCTTGCAAAATCTTGTCTTTTGCATTTTTACTGCATAGTTCAAAAGGAGAACGAGTGTAGTTAGTAGGAACTAAGCTTATATATTTTTACTTGCTGCGTAATTTTGCATTTTTGCAAGCATTCTGGTATTGTGAGTGTTTATTTCTAAAGAATGTTGTCATGATACACATATTCATACAATTCAGAATATCTTAATGTAAAGTGTGTTCTCATTGGCATAAATAATTCAAAGGAATTAATTCATACATTACACGGACATCACAACATGGATTATGAAGGGGACTGTTTTCACCTTCGTAGAAACCCTACTGCGTGTGACCAGACTTGCAAACACATCCTGAAACAACAAGTTCCTATTTATCTAGCATACAGTAATTACTGAGGCTGTTCAGGAGGATGTTGCGGGGGAATACATCTGGAAGCTGGTGAAGAACAGATTTTGCAGAAATAATAGAAAACAGTTTTTCACTATAAAGAGTTTATTTGTGAAACAAAGTGCTTAGGGATGTGGTCCAAAGTAGTACACTGGGGACCTCTTCTCAAAACTGCAACAACACTATGTAAAACAAACACCATTACACTATAGATGATATTTTATTTAACACAATTAACAGTGACGTAAGTTAGATTTTAACTGTACACCATGCATGTGACAATACTGAACCTATGACCTTTGACCCTATTAATGATTAGGCTGTGATACTGGTTTTGTTAATCTTTCTTTGACATTAAATGTTTTACAGATACATTAATTTCCTTATTCAGAACAGTTTTCTCCCCTTTTTGGTTACATTTTTAATACTAGTCTACACATATTGTAGGCTAACATAAACCTAGACAGAGACTTTTTGAAAAGAAAATTGATTCTCTTCTTTATTAAAGCAGAAATAATGGGCTCCACAAGTTCACACAGCAATTTTCAATCATTATGCCTAGGTATTAGATGACTTATTCCTTAAATTGGACCAAAAATATTTCTAAATTTTAGAAGTGATTTAGGGGGAGAGGGATGTAAAGCTTATTGTGTTGCCATTGTAACCCTCACCAGATCAAGGGATAGAATAATAGTGAATAAGAGATAGTGGTATGATTCTTCAATCTTTTAACTACTTCTTCTTTGACAAGAATGTGCAGATGTTCACTCTACTCAACATTGTGGGGAGGGCTTGCAAACACTTCCTGTCACATCAGTTCCAAACAGAGCAATCATGATGCCATACCCACTTGGCCATCTTGGGGTGTCATGAACCCTGGCTGAAACATAACAGGGGTGATTCAAAATGACTCTACGATCTACTAACCCAAATGAACAAAACGACAGACATTGTGGTGTCCAAAGATCTTCTGTGTGTTGTATCTTGAGTATATACATGCAAAATGTTGACTTTGAGTGTGCCAAGTGAACTTTTAGCACTTGTTGTAAAAAATAATACAGGTGCCAACAGCAGGCACAACAGGCAGCAACAGGTGTTTTGTGTTGATTTATGTGTGAAACCATTGCTTTGTGTTTTGTTTTTTTTTTGAGTTTTTTGGAAAAAATATTAGCCCTCCAAGAGTTGCTACTGAACATATACTGTTTAGGCTGCTCCCTAATAAAAGAAAATGTTTTTGCTGGTATCTGTTCAGATAAAAAAGAAAACAGATTTAAAAATGTTAACTTGCTGTTGCTCGAAAAGTGCCTGTTATAATGTTGTGATTGTGGCACTGGACTCTGAGGGTAACTTGTTTTTCTATAACAAACTAGATAAAACGTTAATGCCCTGGCAGTGGCAAATAGCTTTGGTTTTATATTTGATTTGATTACTTTAATATTTAAGTTGAGATTTACAAGAAATTTTTAACTGCTACTATGTAAAAGGAATACTGTTAAAAAGCACCTTATTTGTTTAAAGTGTCTGCAAACCAAACACACACAATACGCTACTTTTGAGTTCATCATTGAATTTTGCACATAACAATGTGATTGTAGTGATTGTCTGCGATTAATCATGATTAAAAATTTTAATCGCTGCCCAGCACTAATAATATTCTCAAAGGTGTTTAATTAAATTCAGGGTTATGATTGGCAAGAGCTACCTTGGTACTATTAGTCAAAGGATTCAGTATATCATAGTGCCCATACACACAAAGTCAGTTTAGAATCCACAACTAAGCTGATGCATACACCTTCAGTGTATTTCCTTGTGATAAATGTTAATTTGTAGGCAAAGTGACCACTAAAAAGGTGATCAAAAATGAAAGCAAAATGAGAAGTGGTCAAATGCTGTGGAGACCAACAATACTGATACATCAAATCTCAAAACATTAAGCTGAAAAGTAATACATTTTGACTGGTTTAATTTACAAAAGGCAATTTCTAACTAAAATGCATCAAATTGGATAGTGATTATTGAATTCTCAGTCCAGGATTGGATCACCCGTAATTCTCACCTATTTTGAAACTGACATGTAGTGAGGATTAGGGATGGGAATTGATAAGATTTTCACGATTCCGATTCCATTTTCGATTCTGTTTAACAATTCGATTCTTTATCGAATCTCCTATCGATTCTTATTTTTAAAAAAGGAGAACACACAGGTCGATTAGCTTAGAACTTTGTTTTATATCTTATCTTTGAACAAGATAGAAATTTAGGAGTAGCATGACCTTACAAACCCAACAGTGAGATCTTTAGAGATCCACAGCCTACGGCTCCTCGATGGGGTGCCACGGGGTCCCCAGAAAAAAATTTGTAAATGTAAAATAATAATAAAATAAATATTCTTCTGTAGCAATAACAAAGTATAACATAAATTATTCTGTGGCAATTACACAAGAATGTCCAGTAACATTTACACTCTCCTTTTTAAAAGTATATATGAGCTGAGCACTCAAAAATAAAACTACATCAGCCAGCAACAAATACAATCAACTCAAGTCCAATGGAACTGTGCACTGTGCAATTCTGCAACCATCAACTATTTTGACAGCTACATCCATGTTGGCCGCAATATCAACAGTGGCTGCCACAACCTTGTCTTTGATACCATACTCCTCCAAGATCTCATCAGTCTCCTCTGCTACAGCTGTCCCTGTCTGTGCCTGGTACACTGGTTTGGTTTTGAGGACTTTTTCTTGAGCCCGGCCATTCCTGACATAATGCAGCGTTACTGTGAGGTAATGATCTTGACTAAAACTTGTCCATCCATCTGCAGTGACGGCTGCCTTCAACACATGTTTCAGCTCAGAAATCAGATTTGCCTTTTCGACCGCATACCAAACAGGGATCAAGTGGTTGGTTAAACTGTCTCTGTTTGGGGCTTTGTACTTAGGGTTCAGAGTCTTTGTCATTTCTCTAAAAGATATATAAACGGAAACAGATGAAACATCTGGTAAGAGGAGAACATGCAACTTTGACATTCCCTGACTTAGCCTACAATTAAACACATTCACTTACCAAAAATCGGGGGCATCTACTGTGGCAAATGGGTGCAAGCCTTTTACCACAAACTTAGTCACTGCTCGGTGACATTCGTCTATCCTGGCATGTGTCATTTTACTTTTCCCCGCCTCTGTGAAAGGAGAAGCTACCGGTAGACTGCAGCGAGAACTGCCAGCATCTGAGACAGCCAGACTCTGTCTGTCTCTCTCGTCATGGTCATCTAAATGCAATGCACAGTAATAGCAGGTTTTGCAATAAGGCAAATCGCGCTAACATAATATGCAATGTTAGTTGATTAGTTACCTGCCGTATTAACGGGAGAGGACGTGCAAACGTTACCGCTGCTGCTGGGTTGAGATTCACTAGTCCGGAGCGGATCAAAAATACGACATTCATTTAAGGTTATCGCGTGTTTTGTGAGCAAATGCTTTTGCATATTCGTAGTGTTTCCTCCCTTTGATGAAATATCTACTTTGCAAGTATCGCAAGTTGCCCTGTTGTCATCCGTTCTCGTAAAGTATAACCAAACTTTTGTCTGTTTGTGCCGCTTAGGCGCCATGTTTCCTGCTGGGTAAATGACGCTACGCAACGTGGTGATGTCATTCGAGGCGACTGGAATCGATAGGGGAATCGTTTGCAAAAATGGCAAACAATTCCAAGGAATTGAAACAGTGGGAACCGGTTCTCAACAAGAACCGGTTTTCGATTCCCATCCCTAGTGAGGATTTTGATCAATGCCTTGAAGGAATGAGTATATGAATAGTCCTAAAAAACATCATTGTTCTTTCAAGATGACAGTTGAAAAGCCACATCTCATTCACAATCATTATTCACTTCCAAAGATTTCATTGTTCTCTGTTTTAAAAGGCAACATTATTTACGATTGGATAGTTATCACACTTATATAATTTTAAAGAGCTTTTTTCACACAGAAACAAACATATGTTCACTGTTTTAGGTAGGAGACATACCTCTCACTCTGCTTTGTATCACCTCCACGTCTACAACTACATCATTTGACAATAAACATGCAAGAAACAGAATAAATGAGCAAAACACCTAGATGAATTGGGTTAGCAGGACGTCAGGTCAACACTAGCCACAAGAACAAATTCACTGCATCTAGGCGTATCGTACAGGTTAACCATGATACTGACTCATTATAAATTGGACTTTCCAGGCACCATTGCATTTACACAGTAATCAAGTGCAACCCCTTGGCTACAGACAAGTGATCTTCATTAAACTAGTGAGATCACTTCTAAAACCAATTGGCTGCACCAGTGATGACTTAGGTGTGTAATATTAAAGGGGGTAAATACTTACACAATTAATTTTGATCACTTTGCAGAGATCTGTTTTGACTTTGATATTAAAGGATCTTTTTCTGTTGTTCAATGTCAAAAAACCCAAAATAAATCCACTGTGATTCAATGTTGTATGACATAAAAATGTGATAACTTAATACATGGTGAATAAAAATGAAATGAATCATAAATCAACAATGATTTGTTTGATTCTTAGGGTACAGTTCTTTGTTTTTGATGCCTGGTCTTTTTGTTACTCTTCTATGTCTACCAATGTTGCAATCATGGTTATACTTGGATTACACATATTTTTAGTTGTCACTGTGTTCATGAGTTTCAGTTTGACACAATATTGCTTTGTAAAGCTTCTTACGCTAGAGCATGTGGATAAAGATTTTACACAAAATGAATATTGATTGAATGAAGACAATGTCATGTACCACATAATATATCTATGAAGTGTAAATTGAAAGTGAATATGGTAACTAGTATCATATATTGAGACGTATCAAAAGAACATTCTAAATGCCAGATTTTAAAAAAAGGTTTACGTCACAATCGTGGTATGTTTATTAATTACTATTTTCCATTTCTAGGGTATGGAAAATACAAAGTTGTACTATACCTAGAAAATATGTCTGGTTTTAATATGTTGGTAGAAATATCCTACAGTATGTAAACTTGAACAGCTGTCCAACTGCCAAACCTGCTGCGTTATATTAACACTTTATTTTTAAAGCTGAGAGATGAGAAAAGATCCAGCATCATTCATTTTTCAATTAGTTTAAATCTGTGTTGTCCTTGCTGTTTTTCTTTTATTCTTGGTAAATGGGAAATGGCTCACATCCAAGTGTTAATGCTGCAAAGTAAAAGACCACTAGATAAGAATCATGCCTTTCCCTGTGACTAACCACTGACATTTAAATGTTTAGAATATTCTTGAAGTGATACATGGCAAACCCCACATGACTGTCTTTTCCATGTCCCCTTCTTAGGCTTGTAAAAAGAGAAGGTACAGCCAAAGAATGACCTCTCTCTCATTTTTAAATGAATGGAAATTTACTTAACTATGATGTGATTTCTAAAATACTGGAAACACAAACTCTCTGATGACATCATGCAATAATGCTAATTTTTGCAATAAAGCTTTTTTACCTGATAAAAACGTCTTTAAAAACTACACACAATACAGAAGAAATGTGTATTAATTTTAACATGTACAGGTTTAACCATTCTTAATAAAATTAATGTGTTATAAACTCTTTTAACTAATAAACACTGAAGCATGGCCTGTGTTTTCAATATTATTAATTACTTGTGACTTATCACTACTTAAAATGTTACACAAGTAAACAGACATCCAGCTTACAACATGACATCAAAACAAATTTACAATGCAATCTTGCTAGATAGATGATATTTCATTAAGTCTTCATTGCAGCTGCAACAACCATAGTGTTTTGAGTGTGCACCCTGTATTACTGGAATAAAATGAGACTTCCTTTTTTTTGTTCTTCTTTGTAAAGCAGTTTGCTGTCTTCATAGCTGTCCATCTCTTGTTTCTAACTTAAATTTAGAAGATCCCTATTCTGCACTCTATTTCTAAATTTGAACAGCCATCTGATTTATTTGTGTGTCAACCTCTTTTGAGATTTTATAGACTGTACCTAATATCTGCATGGTATTCTACATTACACATATGATCATGACCTTATTTATAGTAATATATGTATAACGTAACATTCAAAAATGATTTTAGTCTAGTACAGATTAACAAGGAGGCATCAGGTATAAGGCAAGGACCACATCTAGGCAGGACCTACTTGTTACATTCACACAGGACCTGTTTGGAAACACAATGAAGCTAATATTCATACCTTTGGGAATATGGAAAGAAACTTACAGAAGTCAGTAAAAACCACACACAGAACAGAGAGAAACACTACATAGACAGTTACTGGGAGCAGGATTCACATTTACGTTGCTGTATTCATGAGGCAGTAGCACTAGCTAAGATATGGAGAGGTCTGAGGCAGAAGAGAAGGAGAGCAAGCTATTTCTGATCTATCCTTTTCATCCCCACAATTGTAAGTGCCAACACAACAATAGCCTTCATAACCATAACTCCTGGCAATATGGGAAATTAAGGTTAAAGCTATCATATGCAAAAATGTACAACCTTAATTTAATGATTATAAAATGACAACAAATGTTCAGAAGCAATGTAGCTATGACAAAACAGTGAACTTTGTGAGCTGGAATGTCAAAGGTCTTAATCACGAATTAAAGAAGAAGAAAGTATTCTTTCACCTAACAGGTCTAAATGCCAAGATAGTATTTTTTACAGGAGACTCACTTAATCAGCAAGGATCAGTTTCAGTTGCAAAGTGACTGGACTGGCCAAATATTCCACTCCAGCTTGTGACGATAGGGGTTCCACTCCATGCTCCCATCCAGCTTCTGGGAGTTCTGAACCCGACACCATCTGTAATGTCACCGATGAGCTAGACAGTGAGGCACAACAAAGCAAGGGGATAGTGCAAAAAGTGCTTTTATTTGAAAAAGTGGCCTTTTTGACTTGAGCTGTGGACCCGCTACACCACACAGCTATACAAAGGAAACTAGAGGCGTGGGAATTTTAATTCATAGAACAATTTCATTTGCAGTATCAAATGTAGTTTCTGATTATGAAAGGCGATATGTAATGGTGATGGGTAATTTATTTAATTGTATAGTGATTACATTTTGATAACTCAAAATGTATTTGCGTTGATGCCTAACTTTAATTGGCCGGAGACTTTAATTGTGTTTTAAATCCAAACCTGGATAAGTCTTCAGCTACAGGGGTGACAACATCCAACACTGGTCATAACTTATCAGACCCATGGAGATTTCCAAGTCCATACTTAAGAGCATATTCCTTCTTCTCACCAGTACATCGTTATTCAAGAATTGATTATTTCTTTATAGATAACAATTTCTTGCCCACAATGCAAATACAATGCTATTGTTATCTCCGACCATGCCCCTGTGATCATGGATCTCACTATCACTATGCCCCACATACTAATCTCATAGCTGGCGTATTAACCCCCAGTTATTAGCTGACGAGAACTGTACAGAATTTATATCCAAGCAAACTGATTTTTTTTAGAGACAAATGTATCCTCAGAGGTTTCAATTCACTTATTTGCACTGTGGTAATGGACAATGGTCAGCCAAAAACCTGTCAGCTCTAGCCTAGAAGCAACTTCTTACAACATGCACTAATAGGAGAACCCAAAACTGCTTCTAAAAGCTGCAAGTATAGCTCTCAATTCACCTCCCACCATTTCTTTGCAGCACCATCACACACACACTCTATTTTCTTTTCTTCTTCTGCTTATTGTCTACTTCTGACTCTCTCTAGTCTGACAACATCCTGGTCCCATCTCCTATAAAGTACTCAGAGACCTTTTCCCGGGGTGTCATTCCGGCCCTGTAAACAGTCCTCCAACTTGCAGGGAAAACTTGGGGATTGGTGGCAGGATTTGCACTCCAGCCTCCATAAAAACTTCACACAGTTCTGAAAAGAAGACTCCTTTCTGCTCTCTGCAGGTGTAGCTCTGCTGCATCCACCCACAGGAAGACAATTTGCATTATGAATGGGATGAGGGGAAGCCCTCAGGAGCCTCATCCCTGGAAGAGTTGAAACCATTGGAGAGTCAATGTGGGCTGGCCTATTGGGAATCTGAACTGGAGTGATGCTGAGATGTTGTACACTGCATGGCAGTACTTGGGTCCTAATTTGAGGTGGCCCATCTGAGTAGGCATGACCATCTTCCTCTGCTGTCAGAAGAGCTTTGTAAACTCTGCATTTCAGTGGCAGCACTCTCTGACGTACGCAGACCTGGGATTCACCAAATCTCTATGGGTGGATTGCTCTGATCACACTGATGGCTGTCATACTCAGGGAATAGCTGTTTCTCTGGTGGATCAGCTGCTTCTGATGTCACTCCTTTCAATGAGTGTGGGAGACTCTGATTAAGGCACTTTCTGAATGCCTTGTCTGTTGTCTCAGTGTATGCTCTGACCATGGTGAGTGATGTCTTGGTGAGGGAGACATTCTGTTTGCAGCTTCGCTTGGTGGTTTATGGGTGCCCACAAGGGGATACTCCTCTGGTCTTGAGTGACTTCAATGCGACCACAGGCACTAACAGTGCTGGCTTTGTGTTGGCCCCCATGGCAGCGATGAAAGTAGCTCCATGTTCCTTGACTTTGCAAAAGGTTAGAGGCTGTGGATTGCTGGATTGTTGAACTTGGTACTCCAATATTGGTGGTGTTGTGAAGGAAATTGATCACATGTGGGCATACTGGAGGCTCCTACAGAACTTCAGGGTCTACAGAAGTGTCCAGTTTGCAAATTCTGAACCAGTTTAGGTCCAGTAGGCTACCACCAACCAGGACAATTACACTGTTTCTAATGTGTTGGCGTGCAGTTTGTGTGAGAAACTTGCAGACTTGGGTGCGACAACTGATCCTAATGTGATGTGGGATACCTTACGTGACAAGACCCAGAGGGTTGCTGAGGATTGTGCTGGTATTCCCAAAAGGAGGTGTTTCATCTTGCAGGTGTGAAAGGGTACAGCCCGGACACAGACAGGAGGACACATTCTTAGCCATCACCACACGTTTATTCCTACTACTATTATTTACAGTCACTATGTGCACCGCCACCAAACACCCCCCACAGTCTCTCAACAGTCCAGGCTTCTCTCTAAGCCACCTCTCTTTCCTTCTCACACGTCAGGCCTTTCTTTGCCGCCTCCTCTCCGACCTTGTCCACCTCCTCACCCGACTCCAGCCTTGATTGTCGGGAGGCGGACCCTTTTATAGGCAGCCGAATGCCGACCGCACCCAGCCACCTGTGACACAGGGCACCCTGGATATTATGAGTCACAGCACACTTTCTTGATGGCAATTCTGGTCTGTACCAGGAACTAAGAAGGACAGCTCTGAGGATCTGAGAACTGATAAGAAGGTGTTTGTTAGAGGAATCTGTGAGCAGGTGACACACCATCTATGTTCTAGCGACTATCCTGCTAACAGTGGAATCGAAGCATTACGCATATTCAAATCTATTCCTTGGGGAGTTGCAGTCAGGGTGGGTGATGGAATTGTCCTTACGGATGATGCTGCAGTTGTCACCCGCTGAGCAGCTGTTTAAAACTGATCCATTGGATATCTCTGGGTCCATGGTTCTTGAGGCTGTTCCTCCAATTAGCTGTGACCCACCCAATCTCACTGACCTTGCACAGGTGAATCAGCTTAGGGTAGGGAAGGCTGCAGGGATCTATGGTATCCAGGGTGAACTTCCCCAGGCTGGTGGTAAGGCTGTCCTTCTGGCATTGCAAGCAATCTTTGCTTCCATTTGGGCAATGGATGTCATCCTTATTTGGAAAGGGAAGGGTAATCGCCTAGATTACAGTAACTACAGGGGAATAACACTGCTCTCAGTTCTCAATAGGATCCATAATCACTTGTTCACCTACCAGCAATTAAGCACTCTGGTTTTAAGCCTAAGAAGTCTACCATCAACCATATCCTGGCAGTGAGAGTTCTCTTTGAGGGAAAATTCAAGTATTAGCAAAATTGCTTCTCAGCCTTTGTCAATTTCCATAAAGTGTTTGAGTCAGTTGATCGAACTTCCCTGTGGGACATCCTGAGACTGCAGGATCTACATGAAGTTGCTGGATGTCGTGGCCAGCCTGTACACTGGTACTGTACATGCTATGCAGAGTGGAGACAGAGCATCTGCATTTTTCCCAGTTGATCCTGAGGTTTGTCAGGGGTGTGTTCTTGCTCCTACCTTGTTTAATGCTTGCATGGACTGGGTGTTGGGCAGGGTCCTTGGGTCCAGTGGCTGTGTGGGATCTGTTGTTGAAGAAAGATTCACTAATCCTGAATTTGCCAACAATGCTGTGATTTTCTCAAAGTCAGTGGAAGCTCTGATTGGAGCTCTTGAGAGACTAAGTTAGGAGTTTGAGTGTCTGGGCTTGCAAATGTCTTGGATAACCAAGATGAAGACTTCTTGGGCACAGCCATCAGCAGTGAATCCGTCTGCTGAGAGAATGTCGACTGCGTGAGAGGCTTACTTACCTTGGCGGCGACATTTATGTCACTGGAGACTCTTCCCATGAAGTCAGTAGATGGGTTGGGAGAACATGCGGGTTCATGAGGTCACTGGAAAGGGATGTGTGATGCTCCTGATATCTTTGCAAAAGGACAAAGGTCCAAGTCTTTGGAGTCTTGGTCCTTTTTTGCCATATGGTTTCGAGTTATGGACGCTATCCAATTACCTGAGAGGAAGACTGGCCTCCTTCCGTACCGTGTCTCTTTGGAAAATCCCTGGGTACTGCTGGTTTGACTTTGTGTCGAACAAGCAGTTACTCACAAAGTCCCAAATGAGGCACATTATCTGAATTGTAAGGGAGAGTCAGTTATGACACTATAGTCATATGGCCCAATTCCCTGAGGATGATCCATCTCTCAATATCCTCTGAGGCAGATAGTCATTTCTGGAGGGTGGGACTGAAACATGTGTCTGCCTGGTGGTTTGCCAACCAGAATCCCGAGCTTTTTCGTCGTGTGGTGGGTGCTGTACCACTGCATGCTCACCAACATGACCTGATGAGTCATTCTGGAATGCTAGCACAGTCTGGCTGGAAAATATCTTTCTAGAATGTCACTTCAGATGCACAATTTACCCAAACTTAGATTTTATCAGTCCACCTGAGGCTTCAATATTTCTGAACTTTGCATTTTGCATCAATCTGCTTCAGTTTTAGAACAAAAAAACTTAATTTAGTGATGTCCATACTAGCATAAATCCATACTTATATAGCTACACTCATTTTATGTATTAGACTATTCATTTACAATTACGTTTTGTTTTGATGTACTTACTTACACTTTGACAGTTGTACTTTACTTTCGCCAATACAGTTTTGCTTAATGTTATTGCAGAAAAAGTTTAGATGTTGGTGTAATTTAACTGCAGTGAAACTAAACATTAAAGTGTGAAATTGTGTTCAGCCTTCTGTCCCTCTGGTGTTAATCATTTATTTATAACAAATATAATAAACTAAATAATATACTATAATATAATACATCTCTATATATATAAAATCCAACATCTGTATGTCTGTCTGCTTTTTACAAGAGAACTACTTAACGGATTTATATCTGTTTTTGTTCTATAATTTGCTTGAACATTCCGGTTTATTTTGCGACATCTCTCATTGCGCTATGTATCATAGTTCACATGCGGTAGCAATTTATTTGTGCGAATCCGAGAGACACGCAGTGGGCCGAGGGGAGGTGGGGTGGGGCCCTCCTCACTCACGCACCAGCCTCTGGTAGTACCTTACCTCCACTTAGCTAGTGAACAAGAGATCTACTTAACAGATTTAGATCTGTTTTTTTCTATCATTTGCTTGAATATGCCATTTGATTTTGCAACTTCTCCCATCGCACTAAGAAGCATAGTTCGCTTGCAGGAGCAATATATTCGCACTAATCCGAGACAGAGGCTAAGGGCCGAGGGGAGAGAGAAGTGTGACGTCAGGAGTGAGGAGCCGGGCCCAACTCACTGTCCTGTTTCACTAATACACAGGCAGAGACGCGGGGGACAGCTAGTACTATACTAAATAAACTTTCCAACTGTTAGCACCATGAAAAAATGGTTGCAGTAAAAAAAAAACACAACATCTTGTGCCAATCTACTTTCTAGTTGATGATAACAACATTTACTTCTATTACACTCCTTTCACCTCTGATTATGTTTGCTTGTATTGACCTCCCCACCTTTCTCGATTCTTCTTCAAACTTATAATTCCTCAATTCTGTCCAACCAATTTCTCTTATTGTGTGGATACTTTCCGAAAAAGCTTACAAAATCTGACCCTGGAAAATGCAATGTAAATACGGCTAGTACTTCATACAGCTTATTAGTGTGGCAGTATGTATCAAGTGGTGAAATCTGTTACTTTGAAGTGCAAACCCTGGAACCTTGAATATGTATGTTAGTATTTTTCACACAAATGCATGCAGGAAAATGAAATCAGCAACTGTAACAGAGAACTTACAGTAAAAAATGACAGTTGGCGTCCCCTTATCTTTGACTACAGCTACAGTAAGTGCTCATTGGTGCAAAGCACTTCAAGAAGCACTGCGTTACAGAGCCTAATGCTTGTTTTATTTTCTTGCCAAATTTCAGACATGAATGTTCTTCCTTTTTAGACTCCGTTGCAGTGTGGAAGAATAAAAATGAGAATATGAGTAGTGTAATAAAATGTAATATCCAATACATATCAACATCATTTATTGACAAAACTTATTATTAGTTCTTGTTTTCATAGACTGTTTTTTATGTTAACATGACAATAAATTAAAGTTAAACTTGACATTGTATGGTTACAGTTAGATTTAGTTGATCCAAAGCATAACATAAACATTCTCTAAGTAGAGCTTGTTATTCTAATCAAGCACATATTTGCACATTGCCATTCTGATATGTGACACAAACTGCTTGCTCCTGTTTCAACATATGCTAGAATCTTGTCTGTTTCTTGGCTGCATATTCGTTTTTGCTTGTAAGAGTTTAATTTGGCAAGAAATTCTCTTCTCACAGGATATTTTGCATACTTCAGAATTACCCTTCACTAGTCCTGAGAGGGGTCATGGTGGACTGGAGCCCACCCTGTCCAAATCCAGCTGCTAGGTGCTTATACTGTATATTCACTTTGACTGAATTCATACTGTACTGTTATTCTTCAGAGGAATATCTCAGGCTTTTGGTTTTAGGTTTATGCTTTAGCCAAATGAAGATTCAATTTTTGGTGAATGCACCTGCACTTTACATGTAGGTGACTCCATCTGTTTACTTCGTAAGTTCACTTAAGTGCATTATATTTATAAACACATGTGCATATATTTATATACACAATGGAGTTAAATATATTTTTTATATTTAATAATTATTTTATATGTGTGGAAAAAAACAGGTCAGGATCATTCCTATGTAAAAAGAAAAGAATGTAGGACACAAACCATTTCAGCCATATTCTTTTACCTTCTTTTACCTTCCCTTTACTCTAACCCCAACCCTCAGACACAGTAATGCCCAACACTCTTTTGGATTTCAATAAACCAATCTCAATTCACGTAAAAAATCTAGGCAATACGGCATAAACACCAATAATTTAATTAAATTTACTACTTTAGATGAACAATGTATTAAAGCTATAAAAACAGATTATAGATTAAACAAAAAATACACACAGAGCGGCGCTAATAAAGTATCTATCTATCTATCTATCTATCTATCTATCTATCTATCTATCTATCTATCTATCTATCTATCTATCTATCTATCTATCTATCTATCTATCTATCTATCTAATAAAAATAACTTGTTCCAAATATCAATAACGCACATAGTATCATCTCTGCCCCTCTGAAACTTTAAATATGGCTCTATTAAATGTTAGACCTTTAACTAACAAGACGTTTTTTTATCAACAATCTTATTAGTGATAAAAAAAATAGATTTTATTGCACTAAGTGAAACGTGGCTTAACTCAGATGGCGCAGCTGTTTTAATCGATTTACAGTTTTACTCGTGCAGATCGCCAAGGAAAAAGAGGCAGTGGCTTCGCAAACATTTACTCAAACCAGTTAAAATGTAAAGATGTCAGTTTTGGTAAATTCAAGTCCTTTGAGTATTCTCGCCGTTGTTATTCATGGAGATTCTCACGTTCTAGTATTATCCGTGTATAGACCTCCAAAATTCAACGCGTCTTTTTTTGAGGAATTCTCTGACTTAATGTCAATTTTAATTACGAACTATGACACACTCTTAATAGTCAGCGACTTTAATTTTCATATAGATAATCAGTGTGACCAAAAAGTAAAAGAATTTATGAACCTCCTGGACTCTTTTGATTTGAGACAGCTCTTTAATCAGCCTACACATAAAGCAGGTCATACGTTAGACTTAGTGATTACTAAAGGACTAAAAGTTGATATAAAGCAGGTCATTGATACGGGTCTATCAGACCATTTTCTTCTACTTTTTAATATAGAAATAATGATAGAAAACACTCATGAGAAGCATATTATTAAAAAACGCTTCTTTGACTCATCAGCAGCTTTAAAACTTACAAACATTCTAAGCAATCAGTCCGTTTATAGTGCCAACTATAATAGCGAGGATAATGTAAATAGTAAGGTGGAAAGATGTAATACTAAGGTGAGAGCTGCTGTTGACATAGTTGCACCTGAAAAGACAGTTAAAAAATTTTCTGGCATTGTTATACCATGGAAGACCCAAAGAGTGTCTGATTTAAAGAGAACATGCCATAGAGCTGAGCGTAAATGGAGGAAGACTAAACTAACTATCCTCTATGAAATATTAAAAGTTACAATAACACAGTCCGTCTTGAGAGGCGCTGCTATTTCTCTAAGATTATAAATAACAATGCTAGTAATCCCATAGTCTTATTCTCGACGATTGATCATCTGTTAAACCCAGGTAACTCAAAGGAATGCCTCCTAAGTACTTCCAGTAAAACCTGTTAGGCTATTGCTGTATTTTTCAATCAAAAAATTAATGATATTAGAAATAACATAGTATATCTCCCCAACACTAAGGATCCTCCTAAACCCCAGTATTCCGTTATAAACAAATTAAACTCTTTCACTAGGATAGATTTACCTGATTTACATAAAATAATTTCTAAGATGAAACCCTCCACCTGCGTCCTTGACCCAATACCAACACATTTTTTCAAAGAAGTATCGAGCGTGCTAATTGATAATGTTCTTGACATAGTAAATTCACCATTAGATACGGGGGTCTTCCCAGACTGTCTTAAGACTGCTGTAGTTAAACCCCTACTTAAGAAAAATAATCTCGACCCCTCTGCTCTTGAAAATTTTAGACCCATTTCTATTCCTGCCTTTCTTAAGTAAAATTCTAGAGAAGGCAGTCATTATGCAGTTAAATTAGCACCTCAATAAACATGCTATTCTTGATAAATTTCAGTCAGGTTTTAGAACAAATCACAGCACAGAAACTGCACTCGTTAAAGTAGTAAATGACTTGCGGGTAAATGCAGACAGAGGGCATTTATCTGTTCTCATCCTCCTAGATCTGAGTGCCGCATTTGACACCATTGATCATAATATTCTTAGAAATCACCTTAGTCAGTGGGTGGGCCTCTCTGGCAGCATCTTAAATTGGTTTGAATCCTACCTGGCAGGGAGAAAAAACTTTGTTAGTTGTGGTAATTACAACTCAAAGACACATGATATCCTATATGGTGTTCCACAAGGCTCTATCCTGGGTCCGCTGCTCTTCTCAATCTACATGCTTCCATTAGGTCAGATTATCTCAGGGCACAACGTGAGCTACCACAGCTATGCTGATGACACACAGCTGTATTTATCAATTGCACCTGATGCCCCCGATTCTCTTGATTCACTAACACAATGTCTAACTTGTATCTCAGAATGGATGAATAGTAACTTTCTCAAGTTAAATAAAGAGAAAACTGAAATCTTTGTGATTGACAATAATGGATACAATGAGGCTAATAGAAATAAACTGGATGCATTAGGTAAAACAAAGTAAACCTCATGACATTGTCCATCTTTCATCCCTCATTTATTTTACATATAATGCGTTAAATATGACAAATATAGCAATGTTCCATAGGTTCACAATGGTACAGTAAGGTGCAGGTTATTGTTAGTCTTGCTTTAACCTCAGTGAAGACACAATAGTTCACTTTTGATAAGAGAGTTTGAGTTATAAGATATGCTTTTCCTTACTTTGTTAGAATCCTTTCAGTGAGAAGTCAAGCAAGATGACTTTACTTGACTTCTCACTACATTCATAATGGCTAACACGGTTCAACACCCTAGTATTAGAATCTTTTCACTGACAAAAGAGACGCATATGTAAATGAATATTAGGTATATCCCAACAGGCGATGAAGCCAAATGAACCTCTAATTAAACAAACAAATGAAATAAAACATGCAAATACCAATGCAATGTGATAAATCCTTACTTTTGTATTCTTTGTTCATTCATTAACTAACAAAGACTGATCTTTTACTTGATAGTAACTATATTTGTCTAAATCTTTGCTAACAAGTATCCACTGCAAAGTCCTTGGTTTATTTTTCCAAACACAGCATTTACTTGTTCAGTAACACAGCACCCTTAGAGCACCATGGGACTCAAAATGAATCCTGACCTGAACATTATATATGTGTGTGTGGAGTTTGCACATTTTCTGCTTTTGTATGTTTTTTTTTTCTAGTGCCCCCATTTTCCTCTCACATTTCAAAGTTGTCTGTTAGGATAATTTGCAGGTAGGTGTTGGTTTGGTTGTACAGACCCTAGGTTGGTTCCTACTTTTTTTCCAACGCAACTGAAACAGGATGCAACTCCTATAGACTCAACCATTTTTGAAAATGCATGGGTAATAATATACTAAACCTCTAATGGTTTAGTATTCTTGTTTATCAGAAAGCTGGCCCATTCTTGTATTATACTGATGGATAAAGCAAGTAAGATAACTCTCATGGCAGGCTTGTTAAAGGCAATAAGACTGGCCTTGATCTTTATGAAGAACTTTACCATGAACTGTTATGAAATGTGTATAGCACCAGGACAATCAGCTGTACTTTTTTTCCCTAACTGTATGGTTCCTGGGCTTTAGAAGATTAAGTAATCTATTGGTAATATTTATTTTTCGTTCAGATGTATTTATACCAATATTAAATATGAGTCACATTCTCCTGCAGCACTATTTATTTTTTTATGTGTACCATCATTCTGGGGCACTTTTGTTGAAGACTGCTTAGTCATTGTAGGCTTGACGATCCAGAGTGTGTGACGTATGATGTAATCACAACAAGGGGATAAGGTTCAGCATATTACACTTACACATTGTCTAAGATTTGGATTGACGAAAAAAAACCTTTCAGTGTCTTGCTTATCATTTATTTCTGAGTTACTAGTCATGACAACGTTTCAACTTTTTCCTGCCCTCTGACTATTTAAGTTTCACTTTTTTTTTTTTTAACGACTTACCATACTGTTCTTTGACTATGATTGTGGCTACACATCTTGATCTTTGTTTATTTAAATTAAGTCTTCCTGCTCAAAGACCACTGCCTGATTCTGATCTGTCCATGTCATCTCTTGATTTCATTCCCTTTCTCAAATCTGCTGTCACCCTGTGCAAGCCCTACATATAAACTCAGAATAGATCAATTTTTTTTTGTGTAGCTAAGAATGAATGAGAACTTATATTGAACACTGTAGTCAGCATTATGAAAGTAGAAGCTTATTGTTGGAAGCAATCCCTCTTTCTGTTAACTTGACTATTCCAAAATTTCCTTAGAACATAGCAAATCTTCCGTTCAGTAATAGTAGGACAAAAATACCTTATGATATATGTCAGTGTTCAAAATTTGTAAAACATTTGTAAAATGAGACAGATCGTACTTTGTGAAAATATTGCATAATTATTATCTCTGTCCCCTTTGAGACTGGGCTGCTGTTTGTCCTTGACAGCCTTACTTTCACAATTCTCAGCCCAGAGTGCATTCAGGCACAAACACTGAATACAACTAGCAAAAGAAAAGTCATCTGAAATAAAAACTGCACAAAAATATTATAAAAATTGACTTTTTAAAAAAATGATACATTTTTGAAATCCATATTTCATTTTTCCTCTTAAAGCAAGAATCATTACCTTTTCCTCCAGCTTGTTGGCAATTGGACTTCACCATCATTGAAGGTTAAGGTGTATTGCACAGCTATCAAATTAGATTATTGATGCTTGACATGCAGTCAGGTGAGATGGAAAGGAAATGCTGGTATCTATCTGTAAATTAACAGGGACTTTGGGTCATTTGACCTGAAGGGGCACTACAACCTACTTCACTAGACTGGCCAGATGCTCTAAAACTCATTCTGTTCTGGTCCTCTCCTGAAAATAGAGAGGAACATTTATGGCATCTAGAGTTCCATCTTTTTCTCAGTGGTGCTCCCCTTGTTTCTACATTGATCCACACAAACAGGACGAACAAACTATGACAGCTGTAAAATATTAAAGAACTTCAGCTATATAATATATTATGTATATATATTTAATATTTACGCTTGATCACATGCAAAGCATGATTCCCTCTGGTAGTTACAAAAAGTTCCCCACTAAACTCCCACTGCCAGTATGGATATTCTTGTTACTTAGGATTATGCCAAGTCAGGGCGTCAAATTTGGGTTTTGAGTGGCCATTTTTTGCTTTACTACAGAGGAGCCAGGTTTGAACTCACCTAGTAGCTCCTGATGTGTTTGTATCCCTGAGCCTTCCATAGCCTTTAATAGACTAGGTCTCCCAGGTTCTTGTTTGGCACTTTTAATGGAACAACACTATTCTCATTATTGTCATTTCTTGAACTATCTGCTCCCACCTAATGGAATGGAGGGATATGACTGATCCCTTTCTAGTTAATACTTTAAAAAGGCAACATGGCTTTCCCTTCTTTTTTAAACTTTTAAATGAATATTGAGGACAAGGTGGATACTGGCACTCTCCAAAATAGTTAAACTGATCAGGAGATGAAACTTGATTTTTTGGTTGAACCAAAAGGATTGTCAGTAAGTCAGTGCCAAAGTTAAATCCAGAAAAACTAAATACAAAAGTGAAAGGCCAAAACAAAACCAATGAGTAAAATATAACAAGATCAAAGATCCTTTGTGAAACTGAAAATCGTGTCTCTGTAGCAAAGGTCTATTATAAATTTGTTTTTATATACAAATGCTTGCAGGGTGTCCATACCATATTTTGTACCCATTGTAGTGTGAAATCCTGTGTCACGTCAACATCTGCTCATGTACTTGGCAACTATTGTTAGGAAATAAAAAGGGCCATGACCATAGGAAAACCATCAAAGATTCCAAAAGTGTTAATAAACAAATAGTATCCTGATTATTTCAAATAAAGGAAGAAAATAAGTCAAGTCAAATTTATTTATAAAAGCACATTTAAAACAACAGATGTTGAGCCAAAGTGCTGTACCAATGAGCAGTAAAATAAACACAATACAACCAATACTATAAAAACAGCAATAAAACAATCAATTAAGACCATCTCCCACAATCCTTACACACCGTGAAATGTGGAGAAGAAGAAGTGGGTCTTAAGCCAAGTTTTAAAACCTCAATATTGGTAGAAAACCTAATGTGGAGAGGCAGATCGTTCCAAAGACTAGGAGCAATAACTGAAAAAGCTCTGTCTCCCCTAGACTTCAGCTGAGATCTTGGAACTACGAGGAGTAACTGTCCATTTGACCTCAATGCCTTTGGTGCTGAGTGGTGATGAAAGAGTTTGTAGATTTATTTTGGAGCAAGACCATACAAGGCTTTAAAAACAAACAACACAATTTTAAAATCAATACCAAATCTCACTGGTAGCCACTGGAGAGAGGTAAGTAAGGGGGAGATGTGATCCTTTTCTCTAGAATTTGTTAAAAATCTAGCTGCAGCGTTTTGAACCAATTGAAGGTGCGACAGAGCAGATTTGAACAATCCCACATATACGGAATTACATCAGCCTAGACGAGATGTAATAAAAGCATGAATGACTGTTTCCAAATCCTTGAGAGAGAAAAGGTTTTAGCTTGGAGATTTGCCTCAGTTGGTAAAAACTGGACTTTTCTACTGTGGAAATTTGTTTATTAAAACTTAGTGACAACTCAAAGATGATACCCAGGTTCCCGACATCATTATGAATCATTGCTGACAAAGAGCCTAATTGAGTGCCGATTTCAGCAATGGATGAGGAAAGAGAAAAAATAATGACCTCTGCTTTATTTTCATTTAATTGTAAGAAGTATATTATCAGCATATAAATGGTAAGTGACGCCATGTTTTTGAAAGATAGTCCTCAGGGGGAGCAGATATAGGGCAAATAAAAGAGGGGCCAAAATGGAACCTTGTGGAGCACCTTGTTTAAGGGGTGCTGGCTAAGAGAAGTTACTGTCTATGGTAACAGACCTACAGGTAGTTCTACCTTTAATTTTGGACTCAAACCATTTCAGTGCATAGCCTTGAATGCTGACTTTATATTCAAGCTGTTTTAACAGAATTCCATGGTCCACCAAGTCAAACGCAGCACTAAGATCCAATAGAACTACTAAGATTGCAACAGAACCCAAGACCAAGGTTAATAGAATATAATTTCAACCTTAAAGAAGCAGATTCTGTGCTATGAAGTTTTGACTATGAAACATATCACATAAATTGTTATCCTCCAGGTATGAAAGTAACTGTAAAGAAACCACCTTTTCCATAATTTTTGACAAAAATGGCAGCTTAGAAATAGGCCTCTAATTTGAAAGTACTGTGGGATCAGGAATGGACTTCTTCAGCAGTGGCTGAACAATTAAATGTTTAGCAGTATAATAAAATAAAGTAAAGATAAGTAAAGCATAACCATTTAACACAAAAAATGTTGCTGAAATTACATTTTACAGATCATAAGACACTCATGACAATGTATTGACTTTGTCTCCCAACTCCTTGTGGCCTCTCTGTCTCTCTGGTACGTGGCTTAGGTGACCCTTACTTTGTAAGCATGTGCCCTTTACCATCCTGGAGGAAAATTACTTGTTTCCCAAAAAGCTGTATCCCTTTGTTTTCTGCACTGCTATCTCTGTATGCCAATACTTTTCTCTGGCATCAAGTAAACCTAGATGGTTTATCATTTTATTGCGTATGCCATGTTCTTGTACTAGAATGTTGACTCACATTCTCATTGTTAATGAAGGTTTTCCTCTATCTGTTAAGGTCTGTTTGGGCCAGGCAGATCTACCATAAGGGCATTCTGGGTGCACACCCAAGGACCCGTGACAAGCAAGGGACCTTTTCAACATGACCATCTCCTCACTTGATGAAACAATGGAGATTCTGTGAGTCGAAATGATGAAATTTCATGTTGAAATCAAAAGTGAGAAATACTGTGCTGTATTGTTAAAATTATAAGCAAATCTCTTTTAATTTGCTAAGTCTCCCAGGGGCCTGTGGAGGTCATAATCCAGCCTTGCATTGGACCATGTCCATGTCTTCTTGATATTTTATTTGGAACTGACAACCAGAAATATTTCATACTTCTGTTGTATGTCAAATACAGGGTGTTTTAGAGGGATTTTTAATCTAGAAAGGTGAAGACAGACAGCATCAACTCTGCTCAATTGTGTGATGTAGCGGACCAGAAGATTAATAATTCCAGGAAACAGCAGGTTGTAATTCTTCTTATTGAAATAGATCTATTGAGCAGAGATGCATATTGGAGAGTGGCCATTGTAACAGAGGGTTGGGAGGTATCAGAAGCACAGTGGCATCATTTGAGGTGCAAGAAACGAAGCAAACTGCAGGGTACCATCTGTGGTGGGGTCTGTGGTGATCGAAGGAGGTGGCGGATCGTGATAAAGTGGGCTGGCTACAGGAAAGGGTCTGTGGGTACCATCAGAAGTGGCAGAACAGGATACCAGAGAGTAAGCAGGAGGGATTCATCCCTGAGTCCTGACAGAAGAAAATGAGAATACATCATGGATGGATTGTTTGGGTTTTGTTTATGGAGCACTCGAGGACACTATTTTATGGACACTTTTTTTTTTTCAAAGATGCATTATTTATTGAATGATTATTTGTACACTTATTGTGCAATTTATTGTTTTTAATAAACTTTTGCACATTTTTGACTATAAAGTCTTGTAAACCTCCACACTTGCCCAGGTCATTCTCATTTATGACTACTGATGTCTCGGTAGAGGTTGGTCCACATGACAACGGGCACCAAGGCACCACAAGTTCACAAAGAACTAAGTATTTAAGGATTTTGGGGATTCACTGAAATTACAGGGATATGTCTGTTTATATAAGACACAATTAGCATTGCTTATTCTTGTGGTGCAATTTTTGCTCATTATTCTTGGCTGGTTTACTTTTTACCTTGCAAGGTATCATGTGTATAAAGAAAACATATTAGTTTGAAGCACCAAAAAATATTTTTTTTCCTGTTTTGAAAGCAAAGTACAGTAGAATGATTGGTGTGTTGTGTCTGTGTAATATTTTTTTTTCCCAAACATGCCACACAACTCATGCAAGCTGTGTGGTATTTAGGCACTCAAATTGCTGTCCAATGGAATATATTTTAATCTACAATCAAGATCAATGCTATATGTTAATTATAATTGGATATGAGTATATGTGTTTCAGAGCATTACTGAAATCAGTCTTTCGGCTTCCTCATGGGAGTTCAGGTTACATACTGTATTGAGGCCAGACAAGCTGGGATTCTTTCAGCTGGTAAATCACAGACAATTAGAGAAAAATAATAACAGAAAAAATTCTGGGAGTTACTCCTAACCACCCAAGCGCAATGTCTATGTGGCACTAAAGAAACTGCCAAGTCTGAATAAGGCACCTTGCTTCTGTTTTTGACCATTTCTTCATCTAGCTTCCTTGAAAGCTGGCAGCACTTTTTGGATTGTTCTCGTGACCTCATTCATAGTAGACAGCATGCCGCAGAGAGATAAGATAATAACAGTTATTATCTAAATTATTATTTCAACAATGCCGTATTTCTAACATAAACAGTTTTGAAGCCGGCAAAGCCAATGTGCCCTTTACAGAAAATATAAAAATATCTAACCTTATTTTTTGGGAAGGGCAGGTCAACTGGAAGGAAAACAGCAGAAACAGTTTAGCAAATCACAATTGAGCCAATTAAAGGTGATCAAAAGAAGCTTTGTACTCCACAAGAAATATATGTCTATTTCATATACAAGGCCATTTTTCTTGCAACTTCCCACTTGAGATGTAAGCATCTTGCCAGAATCAAACAGTATTGGAGAATGATATAATTGTTTATTTTTTTTTCTGAATCCTAAGTGCTCAAAAATGCAAAAAAAAAAAAGACAAAGAAAAATCTGATTTATTTTAAACATATCATTATTTAAAACATTAAAATAGCTGGGAAAATGTTGGAGGAAGTAGTTACTATAGTAAAAGAAAAAACATCCTAAACCGTTCAAATTGTCAGCTCAGCTCCCAAGCTGTATTACATTTTATTATTTCTGATATGACAGAGTAGAAGCTATTAAAGCAATAGCAGAAACATAACAAAATGAAAAACAGCCAACAGTGTTGTTTAAATCTAAAAGTTTGAAAGAGGCTAAAGGATTTGAAAAACCATGTGCTACTTTAATTGAATTTGTCTTTTTTCTAGAAATTTCACCATATATATTTAAACATTTTTTGTGTATGCAGCCGCAAACCTCACCATGACAAAAGGGCAGAGAAAACAAGACAACATCTTACTAATGTCTTAATGTTTACGTTTAATATTTTGAATTTACGATTAATATGATTAATCTTGTGAACTCCTCTTGATTATAGGGAAATTGAGATTAAAATTACAAAGTAAAGTGTTTGAATAGCATTAATATGCCTGCAACATACAATAACAGATATTTTTTAATTAAGTTGATTACTTTTAATTTTTTATTAATTTAATAATTTTCTCAAATTATCTTTCAGTTTGACAATTTAATAAAAGTAGTAAAGAAACAGATGCACCACTCAATTCCTTCATATATTGTAGATCATTTATGAAGTTATATGTAATACTTTTCAAGCTATCAAGCTTCTCTGAAGTTGAATTCATTGGGTGGAGAATGTTATGTTATTTCTAAAGCACAACATATTTTAGTGTCTCCATTACCTCTTTTTAATAAATAACATAGTGATTCTGAAGGCGTAGAAAGCAGTCTTTATTTTATGTAATGTTCTCAGCGGCAACAGTTCCTCATGGCAAGTACTATAGGATAATAATTGTTTATAATATGTATTTATTTTGGAGCAGCAAGAGGTTATGAAACTTGTTTTGAGTCGAACTCTGACTGGGAGATTGGGGAACAAATAGGAAGCTTATGGAATAAAGTGCAGTACTGTAACCCCACTACTTGCCCTAAAACTAAACATAACTGTTGGTTTATTATATTTCCTATTTCAGTATTTGTGTCTGTTTTCTGTAATAACCTCTCAAAGAAATAAAAAGCAGTCATATTTGTATTTTAATAATTCATCTCTGTATCAAATGAAATTAAGTATATTTTATTGTTTGAAATAGTAAGTTTGTGTAATGAGTAATATTTTTATTCTTTTTCTGTAAATGATTTAAAATAATATAGAAGATAGCAAAGTGTGAAACTAGTGTACATGGCTTAATAAAAGCAGATTACGTTAAACAGTAAAAGAATTTAATGAGCTATTTAAGTATTTACAAACAGGAATGTGATGACTTGGGCAGTAAATAAGCATTAGTGCATGCTATTTTGCAAACTATATATATATATATATAAAATTTAGCATTCCCTGTGATAAAATGTAACTCAGATTCATATAGTATTTATAAGAAATTAAACACAATTTTGAAACTAGTACAAACAGATCATGTGTAGTATAATGCAAATCTACAGTAAGCCTTTTTGAAGTTTATAGCTGAGCATAGTTGCAGTGGTGCAATGAGAATAGCACCTATTCTTTTGAGATCAGTGTAATAGCCTAAATTCTGTGTTGGAGTGTGAAGTGTGTCTTTTTTCAAACTTGTCTCTCTGCACTTCGTCTGGAGCTAATCCCTAGAGGTCCATTCCAGAAATCCTAACTAAAAGACTGGCTTCCAGGGATGAAGTCTCAATTAGTTGTATAAATGATGCTGCCACGGCCCTACTAATTTGGAAAAAGTGCCACCCGGGGCTAAAGAATACAGCACAGAGTTAACAAAGTATTACCCCCCACCACCACCACCTCCACAAAGAGAAAAAAACAATGTTTTAAACGACTCCCTTAGGAGGTCAAATAAAATTTGTTTCATGTATTCATTTGTCAGCATTTTGTAACTGTCACACATCTGATCTCAGCCCTCCACTTCGATAATAAAGTTTAGATTTCTAACTCAAGTATCTCCAAAACATCCTCTGCCAAACATTAAGGTCGTCATTTCAGGCTGATTTACACAGCTGTTTGTATAAACCCAAAATGAACATCATAATTCCAAGTCTATAATTTTAATCACTGCTCCATAATAAAATGAATTTTGTCAGAATATGCCAAATCCACTAACGCTAACCTCAGCAAAATGCACTACAGCTGTACTCCTTAACAATCCATTTTCCACCCGTGACATACACACAAAAGCAAGGAGAATGCTCTATGGTAAAATCTGTCAATGTTCCCCATGCAGAATTGCCTTAACTAGAGCAGCACTGGTTTAGATTAACAGTGTCCAGTCCAATTGTACTGCAAAGATGTGAGCTGCAATGTCTGACTTTGCTAGAAGATAGACCTAACTAGCAAGAATTTGGAGAATGTTTTTTTCTGACCTTGCCGGCACAGGTTCTGTTGGGATTGTGTCTGCAGTGACAGCCTTAACACTTACCAGAACCGTGGTCCCTGAGCAAGAATGGCATCGCCCACCCTGAGTGCGAGAAGGTAAAGTTTATTTTTGTAGTTTTTTTTTCCCTCCCGCATACTGGCTCCCGCGGACCACCGACTGTGGACATTTTGTGTGCATGTGTATGTGTGTGTGTGTGTGTGTGTTGTTTTTTTAAGTCATAGTGCAAATTTCATATGTAAGATAATTACATTTTGCATGTCAGATATCATGTAAAAAGCACCATGTGCTAGCTTATCAGACAAAAATTCTTTGAAATTTCGAATATGTGTTCAGCTCTATGCAAAATTGAACACAAATACCAAACATGCAAAGTAAAGCTAATAATAAAAAATAAAATTGAAACTTTTTTTGTTTCTGTTCACAGCAATTTATATTGCTTTTAATAGAATAAGACTTTTCAGTGGAACACTGTACTGATGGGCACTCAGAGCCATGATACTTGATGTCTTCATGTAAGGATTAAAGATAACAGTTGGATTTAAAATTAATTTTAAAATTGTAAGCAAGATTGCTTTTTATTGTAAACATTAATGTGAGGTGTAAAATTAATAATATCTCGCAGATTTAAATTAATCCTTTTTGCTGGTAGCTGCATTATTGGTATAGTGACTGTTATTTTGGCTTAAATACATATATTTTAATAATAACTCTCAGAGTGGATTATAGTGCCTTTTCTATCTATCTATCTATCTATCTATCTATCTATCTATCTATCTATCTATCTATCTATCTATCACCTTTAGTGTTATATCAAATAATGTAATAGCACTAATAAAATATGGTTTATGTTTATATGCGTGTATACATATATCAGTTTATGTACACTCACACACACACACATAATCTTTGATCCACCTATTTACCATTTGTTTATACATTTATTCACAATGCCATTTTTTATTTTAATCAATTGCATAGATTTTGTACTACATTTGTTATGCACACATCTATATGGTAATTATAGAATATTCAAATAAATTTTTCAGTGTGTTTGACATCTTTATTAAATTGAAAGAGCGCACACAAAATGGCTTGTCTATTTTTTTATAAGAACTGACAGCCTTAATAAGCATCATCTGCATTTCATTACAACATTTATTTTTGCTTTGTGGTAAGTGTCTTCTAACAACATTGGCCAATACACTTTCAAGTGATACAAGTCTCTGTTTTTTATGATTGGATGAGTCTTAAAATTGATTTCAGTCTCTGTAATGTTAACAGCTATTATTCTTACAAACAATGCTAATGTACCTCACTTTCCGTTAGTTCCTAAAAAACATATTTTTATTTTCCAACATGTAGATAAGATTTACACGACATGACATCTTAACAGCTGAAAATGATAATTACCTTTTTATTTACTGAACTGCAATAATGTGCCCTTGCAATATAAATGAAATGCATTTTATAAGTATAAAAATATTTAGATGGTCTCCTTTAAAAAAAAGAATGATGAAATGACAGGTTCTAAAACCTGCCTAATTTCATTACGTTTTCTTGCTGAAAAAGTATTTTGTGAGTTCTTCTTTAAAAAATTACAGAAAAAGAATAATCTACACATGTTGTAAGTAGCAATATTATTCAGAATGTACTTTCTAAATATTTTGTGCTACAGTGTTTCTTATCATCTTTGTTGCATGCAGACATGTGGCCATTTATTTATAAATACTGTTATGAATACTCTATTTTCACATAATGCATCACTATTAAACATAATAAATCACAATTTCCCCCTTTCACTGCAAGCTCCTTCTTTTAAATTAAGTACTGTATACACTGTGTAATAATGTGTATGCGAATCAAATATTGAACAAAAAAATGTCAGTAGTAGGGTTGGCTTTGCTTTAACTGAAACTAAATTATTTGTGTAAACTTAAGGTGCATGACCAACAAATCTGAACTTTGTGCACTTAGAAGAAGGGTTTACGATGCTAATGAGACAGTTCTCAGACAACCCGGCAAAGTAATGCTAACATAAACATAACACATTTCTCTTCACTCTGTAATATTCTGAGCATTGGATCACAATGTAAAAAGATAAAATTAAGAACTGTAGGATGTTTAGGAGTATATGGTCAGTTAAAATTTCACCTTAATAATATACATAATTGATCTGCACAGACAACATTAATAAACATATCAAGGTCTGTATTGAATCATACAAAAAGACATCAAAATTAAAAATGCTAAATTACTGGTGATAATAACCTTTGTAGTACTTTGCCGCCTTAAATTGGAGCAAATCATGCTGTGTGTTTTATTTTGAATGTGACATTTGCTTAAATGGCTTGAATAAAAACATACATGAAATAAACAGAAGAGTTCAGCTTAGCTATTTAAAATTAATTTTTCAATTTTTTTGATTGGTGAGTTTTAACTTTCAGAGCTGAAATTCTTTGATGAGTTTGTGTTGTATTAAAATGTTCCTAATACCAGCAAAAACTTTCTTTTGAAGCTTAATATAAATGTGACTATGTAATACTAATAAGATGCGTTGTCCAATATAAGCAAATAAAGGTATGCTGGGAAGTGTCATTTCTATCAAAATATAATATGTCTTGCAAACTGTGTCAAACCCGGCAGCTAAATTAATACAATATTTTATTTATATTCATGTAAAGGTGAATAATGAGCAGAAAATATGACACCCTAAATATAAAGATTAGCACAAAGTAAATTATTAGATTGCAGATTCTTTGTGTTCACAGTGGTTGCTTATCTTGTACAAGATATAGGAAGATTGCACAGAAGGTGTATAAATAAATGAATGCATGACAGGATTGAAAGTATTTTTGAAATATCTTAATAAAATATGTTAAAAAAACAAGTAGAGGATATTTGGTAATAATTTATGAATTCTATTTATCTCCATTTTAATTAAACAAATGTATCATTAGATTTTTCTTTAAAGTATGCAGGAAGTCATTCAGTTGTTCATACAAAGCAAAATTAAGTGGACAATAAAATGTATGTTGATGAATGAACATATAATGAGAACTTAAGGTCAAATATATGTAACTGGAAAGATATTCACAAAAGGAATCTAGCAGAATTCTTATATCCCAATGGCCTGGCACACACTTGAGGGCACCAGAGTAAAATCTGGAAAGTTCATTGAAGGTGGAAACCAAAAATGACTTTTTGTACATCAGAGTTATGATTGTTTAGTCAAACAGATGATCTGAATATCGTACCATTTTTGATTAAAATAAAGAGAGAGACCACAGTTATTGTAGTGAACTGGTGACAATATGGTACATTTTGCTAAATACAGTCCTCTGACATGTTTCCTCTGGTATTCTTAATAGGGGAAGGTGGACACCTCAATCTCACGAGCATCTTTATATGGAGCTCCATTTTTTGCAATGCTTCTTCATTTCTTGTTGGTTTTATTTCTTTGTTCTTTCTTTGCTTTGGGCTTTTTTGTATCAAAAGAAATATTCTTATTGACCCAGCTTGAAGTAATGAATCTGTCCTGAGAGCTGTTAGAGATGGTAATTACCTGAAATGTTTAACAAAATTCAGTTTGGAATACAAAACTTGACAGTGTTTTCTTCATTTTTAAGTATAGTTCAGATTAGGAAACACAGTAACCCCACACTCTTAAAGATGGTGTCAAATATATTAACAATTGATACTTACAGTATGTAGAAATTGTGCCACACTAGGGAAGTATCCCTAGGCACCAGTAGTACTAAATACATGATAAAAAGAAAATGAAAATAATTCAATCCATGTAAAATGAATAAGGAAAAAAATACTGCAAAAAAATCACCAGCAGCAGATCACGACAAGAGCACATTGAGAGAGACATGGAAGCCTGCCATAGATTTCTTACACATTGCATGATTTTTTTTGAGCTACAGTCTTCCACTTTTCTACTAAAACAATCAAATAGCTTACAGTTTATATTTATTGCATGGCGAAGGCATAAGCTGGGCCACTGAATGGAGGACAAATCAGTCTTCATGTTATGGGAATCTGTCTATAAACTGAAAGGGAGACGACAGCAGTGATATCGGAAAAAATGTTCATCTTAGATCTGAGCGTTACAGGTAATGTATACAATTCATATGTTATTAGCTAATTCTGAGTTGAAGAAGAAATTGATTCCTTTAATTAGTACTGTCACACTGACAAGTTTAGTTCGTGCTTTGTTGCCACAATAGACTGCAGCCCCTGTGATCTACAACTGTATTAAGGAGGATGAATAATAGGCATAGGTTTTAACTTGGTTTATAGAACTGAAAGACAAAACTTCATCTCATGTAATAACTTAGACAGTTTTATTGAAATATATAAAGCAATGAGCAAATGGCTAAAACAATAGTGGCTGAAGAGTAATAAGCAAGTTATGCTATACCCTGTATTTGTTTTGAGTGTAACAGTGCAGGGTGATTCACTTTCAAAAATGTATTGCTCAATAACTAAGCATCATACGAAAATTGTTCTGAACTTCAAATTGTGGAATTACTTTTAATTTTTTTCTGATGAAATGAAGAAACGTATTGTGGCAGCCATGCCAACCACTGATGGTGATAACGCTACAAACAGTCTGCTGCCACAAGTTTATCATGTGCAAGTGTGACATGAGGGGAACATTTGTAATTTGTAACATTAAGAAAGGCTTGTGCAAGATTAAGAAAAAAATGTGAGAGTTCCTTTAAAATTGCACTACATGTTCAAGCAAGACTTAGTTACTGAATAATAAGTTAATGCAAATCAATTATGCATGACTTTTTCATGTTCAGTGCAGTGTCTCAATTTTTGGTTTTAAAAATCTATTTATCGACTGTGGCAGCTGATGAGAAAGATCCTGCATAAACGATTATGGAGAACACCTAAAACCTAACTAGAGAATTATTAAATTAAGGTTTCTCTGTTGGTTATTTAATTTCTGACTTTGTTTTTGCTTCACAAGTTTTTAGGTTTTGAAGAATGGTGTGTTTGACTTCCTTATGGTTCCCAAAATGTCTGACTACAATTTCATTTTTTCAAATGTATTTACCTAGCAGAAACTTTCATCCAAAATTGCTTACAAAAGAGGGCAGAGGAGTGATATGTGCTTGTCTCGGCTGATTGAATACAAGTCATTCCACTGCATTTGGAGTCCTCTGCAGCAGCTTGATAGCACATGCAGGTACACCTGCCAGTAGAGTGTTGCAGTAGCCAGACATGACAAGACCAAAGTATGGACCAGGAGTTGTGCTTATTATGTATTTGCCTACTCACAATTTTTTCATCTTCCAGTCTTACTATTTTCCCTCCTTGCTTGAAGATTATGGCAAAATCTTAAAAAATAGAGCAAAAACACTTTCTGTTTTGTATTTTTAAGTCAAATGAGCTACCAATCTGTTGATTATTTCAAAGTCAGTAGTTGAATTTCTCGTAACCTGTGTGACAATGCAGAAGAATGTGACATAAGCATATGTGGAGACAAAAAATAATAGAGATATTAATTAAAACAAACTGAATATCTACTGCGCACCTTTGCAAAAAAATATAAAAATGATACTGATAAAATATTATAACTGCGCAGAATCGTGTTCTTTATGCTCATTCTCCTTGTTTGCTTAGTAAATGTACCCAGGCCTGACTAATTCAAATGTAGGTTTGTTGTCTTTTACTTTACTCACCAGAGCATCCCATGATGAAATGATTTCTTATGTTCTTATGAGTAAAGAGACAAAATTCCACTACAGAATTGATTATTATTATTATAGACTATAGTTTAGCATGAGTGATAAAGAGTTTCCCGCTGAGATTGTAACTATAACATGGTAATATTCTTCTTATTTATCTATTTTGTACAGTAGTTCAGAATTGTGGTTTTGGCACAGAATATATTACAGATTTACTCACTTCTTTGCCATTCTGTCACTGGAAAGTATTACACTTAAAGGAAGTTTTTTTTAATAATTCAATTGAACTGTTAAGCAAGGCAGAAATTGTTCGAAATGTGCATATATGAAAATGAATTTATATGAAGATAACTTTTTGACATTTTTCACTTTTTTGTGTTAATAATGGACCTTTTGTACATTTAGTTGCAGTCCTTTTAATAATATACAAAATTGTATAATGTTAAAATGCAAAGTGCTGCAGTTTCTTTCAAATAAGTAGTCATAAAAAATACAAATTTTAGAATTTTGATCCCTTTGACAACTGACTTTAACACTTAAATAATATAATATTATTGCAGATTTTGTTTTTTTCTCCAGCCCTGTGGAGTTTTTTTTTTTTTTTCTGTCCTTCCTGGCCACCGGACCTTACTCTTTTCTTTGTTAATTAGTATTGCCTAATTTTATTTTATTATTTTTTTTCTTTCTTTCTTTTCTTTCTTTAATCTTGTAAAGAACTTTGAGCTATATCATTTGTATGATATAAATAAACGTTATTGTTGTTATAATAATAAAGTTATTTCACTTGATTTTATAATAAATACATTTGTGTGTGTGAACACAAAATGTAGTGTATTTGTTAAAAAATTCCAAGCAAATCCAATAAATTAATGCTGTGACATACCTTTGAGTGGAAAGGAATAATAAAATGTTTAAGGTGCTGAAAACTCCCAAAACAAAGTGATAAGATACTGAAAAATAATGTCAATTTCTATATATTTGATTTTAAAATTAAGTGCAGTACATGGTGACAAAGAACATGATTCATAGAAGACATCCTGAAATCTAAAATAATGTTAATAATCAATGTATTTATACAGCACATTTCATAAATTAAATGTAGCTCAAAGCACTTTACAAAAAAATCTTTTAATTATATTTTTTATAGAGTATATTCACACTGGATTCACATAAAGTAATCAGACCCTTTCACTTTGAGAGCGTTTAACTGTGTTGAAAATTTCATTTTAAATATATACATTTTCCTTTTTGCAAATTAATTCATACTCAATAACAAAATGAAAAAAAGTTTTTCATTAGGGTTATAAATTTATTAAAAATCAAAATCTGAAATCAGACCCTTAATTCAGTGCTTTGTAGAAGACCCTTTGGCAGCAATTAGAGCTTTGCATGTTCTTTGGTAAGCCTCTACAAGCTTTGCACACCCAGACTCGGTCAGTTTATCCAATTCTTTCTGGCAGATGCTCTCAAGCTCCATCATATCTGTAAACTGCCATCTGCAGGTCTCTCCACAGATGTTCTATGCGGTTTAAGTTTGGGCTTTGGCTGGGCCACTCAAATACAGTCAGAGACTTGTCCTGAAGCCACTCTAGTGTTGCCTTGACTTTATACTTCAGGTCATCGTCATTCTGAAAGTTGAAACGTTATCTTAGTCTGAGGTTGTGTGCACTTTAGAAAAGGTTTTCTTCAAGTACATCTCTGTATTTGGCTGCATTCCTCCTTCCCTCAATTCTGACCAGACTCCCTGTTCCTGCTGCTGAAAAGGACCCTCATAGCATGATACTGCCACCACCATGTTTCACCATAGGAATGGTATTGGGAAGGTGATAAACAGTGCCTGGTCTTTGATGGGCATAGTACTTGGGGTTCTGCCCAAAGAGTTCAATCTTTGTCTTACCAGACCAGACCAGTCTTTACTGTCATGTTCTTGGAGTTCTTTAAATGCTGTTTGGCCAACACCAAGCAGGCTGAGTATTCCACTATAAATGTCCTGATGATGGGTTCCTGCTGAGATGGTTGTCCTTCTGACAGGTTGCCCATCTCAGCAGAGACCCATGGTTCTTCTTGCCTGGGTTCTCAATTTGGCTGGACAGCAAACTCTAAGAAGAGTCCTTGTGAGTCCAGCAAACAGTAGGAAGAGTCCTTTATAAACTTATTCCATTTCACAATTTTTGAGGTCACTATGCTCCTAGGAACATTCAAAGCATTAGAAATGGCTTTATACCATTGCCCTGATCTATGCCTCATCACAACCTACAAAGAGTACCTTTGACTTCATGGCTTGGGTTTTACTCTGACAAGCAGTGAAGTGGGGACCCTATATGAACAGGTGTGAGCCTTTCTAGACTTTGTTCTGTCAATTCAGTTTGCCACAGGTGGGCTCCAATCAAGTTCTAGACACAGCGAAAGGATAATGAAAGAAACAGGATACACCTGACCATGATGTGATGTGTCACAGCAAAGGGTCTAAATACTTATATAAATGCGAGATTGCAGCTTCTAATTTTTAATAAATTTGCCAACCTTTCTAAAAAAGGTTTTCACTTTATCATTATAGGATACTAGGGGGTTCCCCCCTGCTCGCTTCGCTTGCTAACCCCCCTGGCATGCACTACATGCCAGCCACTTCGTGTCTCTGCCGCTTGTGTTGTGAAGAGGAGACACAGTCGCTCCTCCGAAACCTCCTCTTAAATGGTGATACAATGGGAAACAAATACAGTTTTTTTTTTACCTCCTCTTTGCTCGATCAGCTGCTGGTGTGGTTCTTTGAACATTTAAAAGCCTGTACAGCAACTGTCCTACTCTTTGCCTTTTATTTCTGGCCCCGGGCATGGTTAAATCTCTTGGCACAAAGTCTCATCTCGTGGGATGTAAGTTCTTGATATGTTTTAATTTATAATTTAAAAACAGAAAAAGAATCTGAAAATCTAACACAATCACATTAAAGTTCAATAAATTCTAAAAAAGAATGATACCAAACATATATATGTAGGTTTTAAAATAAGCCAGATTTAAAGCATGACAAAAACGTGACATAAAACCATTGCAAAAAATCATTGCTCATTTAGGTTTAGGATTTTATATAGAGAGAGTAGATTGAGTGTAGATAGGTGGAAATGGCAAATTTGTCCATTTGGAAATTAAATGTACAGCACAATAAAGTGTATAAGTCTATATATATTGTGGTCGAGTGAGGAATGACAAGTTAGAGAGAATAAATGTTGGGGGTGCAATCTGGCTCAAATTCTCAAAACAAACATGCTTTATGGCACAGATGCAAAAGAAAAAAAAAACTGGTTACCTCTCAGGGCTTAAAGGAAACATTCTTTGAATATAGGTCAAAAAATTGGAACGCTGTCCTGCAGGATGCTCGGATCACAGATTGATACCTCCTACTGGCAGCCTTGAGTCTTATAGGCAACAGTCAGATGTTCTCACCGTGTGTCATCTGGGCACTGTGGACGGAAGGGAAGAGGACATGATTAGCTCCCTCTTGTCCCTGAGTAGTATTACGTAGCTTGTATTAGCCTGGATGCTGATCATCTGATGCACATGCATGATAATATGTGTATGTATAGATGTATAATTATATATATATATATATATATATAGTAAAATAAACAAAATGAGCACAAAACAGTTTGGGGCAGCCACCCCATATACTTGTTAGTACAATATGTCTTTACAGATGAAAATCCAAAGCAGAACTGAGTCATGAGAGATAAGATGGCCATTATATAGCTGGCAGACAGGAAGAGGCGGGCTCAACAGGACCAGAGGTGGAAATTACGTCTTTTAAAGGTGGGTTAATGGAGACCAGAAAAGGAGGAGATGTCTTCTAGGATGTGGGTTCTTCAGATAGTCTGCAGAGGGACCAAAGAGAAAGTGTTAGACTACAGTGCCAACCCCTGGTCTGGCAGAGAAACACATTTATTTGAGCTGGTAAACTGTTTCCCTTGCGCACTTGTGTAACAATATAATATCTGTAATTATCTATTCATGTCTTGTTTTTCTTTCAGGATTTATAATCTGTCTGCCAGGCAATATCTGTTGGCACTCAATGTGATCTCCCAGCATAAATAAGGGCAAAGGGTGCTGTGTTGCTCCATCATGATCGGGAGGCAATACATGCCATGTTGTCACTGCAGATGCAGATAAGCAGGCGCAAACTGTGGTGATCTGCCAATCAGGAAAGAAAGTAAGTTTTTTAATCTAACATTCTGTTAGATTCTGTTGTTCTGTTAAAAAATAATCCAAAAGAAGAGTATGATCAATACAGAAATGGGCAGTTGCAGCACAAAAAACACTACAACATCCCTAGAAAGATGAAGAATGTTAAATGACCAAGCCAAACACAAGGTTATTGTGCACAATTTTAGTGCAGATAAGGAAAGTACAATTCCCCCCTTTTATTTCCCATTGCCCCTTTCATCATGTGACTGCAGTCCATTTATTTTTGCTGAGCAAAAATATTAAGATGGGTGTGATAGGGGCGAAGAGCAAGCCCCATTCTGACAGAATCATTATTACTGTCAGTCTACTTTTATGAATCTGCATTCTTGTCCTGTGACACCAATATGTTGGTCAAATGTTGATAGTTGTCTCATTCACCAAAATAGTGATGGTCAAACAGGCAAAAACAAAAGAACGTTTGTTGGTATATAACTGCATTCATTGTGTCAGTGTCCATGATTGTGTGATAGTTCCTGCCTTAAAAATGCATGTTTTGTGATTTTTTAAATATAAATAATACACATTTTCCCTACTTTCCTTAAATTGTGAAGAAGACATCTGAAGTAAACATTGTTCAAAACAAATTTTACTATGATGAAAAAACATTGGTTTGGCTTCTAGCATAGCTTGGGGCATTTGTGTGGGTTTAGCTTATTTACTTTCTTCTCAAAACATAACATAAAATAACATGCTCAAACCCACTAAATTCAATTCAAGGCTTTCAACAAATTTTTATTGGTGCTGTTAACCCATACTGGCACACTATTCAATGTATTCAAATAAACATATACACACAAAACAAACCAATGTGAATCCCAGAAGTTCCCCTCTTTTCCTCCTTCTCTGACTTTTTAGCCACATAAGTTCTGCATTGGCTTATGAAGAAGCTAGTGAAACAAAGTGTTGGTTGTTTTCTACCTCTTTTGATGCCTTCCTGTCTAGACTGGAGGATATAGGGTTAATAAAAATTAAGGAGAATTATTAAATTGTCTACAGCATCAGGTCTCCGTTTTAATTTCCAGTGCTGTAGTAGGACTCCAGAAATTATCTGAGAACTTGTATGCTTGAATACTCGTCTTTTTTTCTTCTTCTAAGAAACCACAGTTTATAACTCACTCCCAAAAATAGCTGATGGTCAACAGTTCAGACTATTGGCCCACCAAGCTTTATAAATATAGATGACTGCACACAACCAGGAAAAAAATGTAAAAGTGTCTAAACCAAACATGGCAAATCTTTCCAAGTGAACACCTGGAAGGTGTTAATCACAGAGCACTGTAAACACTTCAGACATGGGACATACGGCAGATTCGCGCTGAACAAGCCTCTTCTGCAGCTCTCTGTACGGAAGACAAGCTGTCCACGTGCAACCGGAATCAATAAATCAAGGGGTAAGCTTAAAGACTCTGAAATTCTGGGAGACAGATGAGCATGCAAGTACCCCCCTCCTCCCTTTGCATCATGAGGATGAAGTTTTAAACATGTCTTTTTGAAATATACATCCTATGGCATCTAATTCTCCCAGAAGGGTAAAAATACATATCCGCTAGAAAAATGTTTTTCTGAAGAACCTGTTGATATTTAGCTATATGCTGTATCTGTATTCAAATACTAAACATGTACATTTACTGTATATCATTTGTGTTTTTTTTCTACTTTAAATTCATGATGTGAAAATTAGCAATAAATTAACTTCTAACTTCCATCCATCCATTATCCAACCCACAGAATCCGAACAGAGGGTCACGGGGGTCTGCTGGAGCCAATCCCAGCCAACACAGGGCACAAGGCAGGAACCAATCCTGGGCAGGGTGCCAACCCACCGCAGAACTTCTAACTTATGAAATAAAATATCTTCTACATTTAAGATTTACAAATTAGTACAGGGAAAAAATTAAAATAGTAAGGGAAACTGTTTTACATAGATTAATGGATTGTACAGTACATTGACATAGACTAATATGTAGAGCTGAAAAGTGAAAGGCATAAACCTAGTGAAAATGAAAAATGAATTGAGTTTCCCTGAATTGATTTCAGCCTTTTTGGGTTATTGGCTTATTTATTTTTGAGTATGTTTATGGTATTAATGTTACTGTTTATTGGATAAATGCAACCATATAAAATTATACAACTGCATTACACAAACCAAGCATTAATTTCAGGAAAGTAATCATCACAACAAGCAGACCAGTTATAGCTCAAATTTGAAATTTGTAGCATGTTTTAAAAAGGTTGCACGCAGACACATTGGTTAGACCTGCTGCTTCATGGCTGTCTCTTGTGTTTGCATTGGATTTTGTCTAGCAACTCCATGTTTCCTCCCAAATCTCAAATAAGGGCATATTAGATTGATTGAAAACACTAAAGTGTCCAGGTATAAGACAGAGCAGGTGTGTGATATGTTTATTCTGCAGTGAAGTGATATCCTTCCCACAGTTGTTTTTTTTTGTCTATTGCCCATGTTTCAGCAAAGATGCATTCTGACTCCATGGGACTCTAAATTGAATTAGGATTTTTTTAAATCACAAGGCAATTAACAGCCGTTAATAAGACACCAGTATGTGGCAGCATATAATTAAAGAACCTGCAGGTTAAGTAATTTAATGTAACTAACTACATCACTGATGAGATCTGAATTTACTTTCTACAACAGGTCAGTCAGTGGCCACATCTGTACACCAGAATATCCCTTTTCAGTTTTATTTATTTTGATGAGATATGAGCTTCCTTATGCAAGTATTTGGCTTTCTTTTATAGATTCACAGTATGTCCAAAAGTATTACCCAACATTTTTCTTGGAATAGAGGGTATTAATGGGGAGATCCACCATCCCCCTTGCCAATGGCATGTTTAACCAAGTCTCCATCCCTGGTTTTAGCTTTGGACTTTCACTTCCAACTTTGTTTGCCTTTGCCTTATTTTGTGTTTGAATTCTTTAATAAAGTTTGTTAAAATTACTAGTTTGTTCTTTTGGCCAGGACGTTTGGATTTATGTTTCTTTGCCTTTTTGCCATTGAGTTTCAGGGCCTGGATATTTGGTGTTTTCAGAACCTCTTTTTTCGATTCACGCTTTTTTTTTTTTTTAGTTTTTCTATCTACTTTTGTGTGAAGGTTTTTTGGTGGATGTTGGAAAGCTGCTGTGGGGAGTCGATTCTAATCATCCTCAATAACACTAGTGAGGCTAGGCATCAATGTTGGTATAGATTTGGCTCACAAACAAAACTCCAATTATTCTCAATGGTGTATTCAGAGGTCTTTGAAGACTAGTCAATTTTATCTACTCTGCTTTCATCAAACCATTTTGTATGGGTCTTTATTTGGGTACAGAGGCTTTGTCATGCTGACACTGGAAAGGGAATTTCCCAAAGTAGAAAGCACAGAATTGCCCAGCATTTTATGTATGCTTTAACATTAAGTTTTGGCATCACATGATCTAGGGAGCAAGACAGTGAAGCACTTAATTTCCTAGCTGAAGCTACACATTGTGCTTGGTGATTATAATTCTGTGTATCTTCTCTACCATTGAAACACATGCTCTTTAGCTCCCGATGAACAGTTCTCATTGCTGGCTTTGCATCCAGAGGCAGTTTGGAACTTGCTAGTGATCATTTCAACCGAGGCCCAATGATTTCTATGTGTCATGCATTTTAGGACTCTTTGGCCTCATCATGTGAGCTTGAGTGGCCTGCCACTTCACTGCTGAGCTGTTGTTGCTCTGTTACCTTTAATTTCAGAATGGCATCCCTTACATTTGACCAGGGCAACTGTAGCAATGCCAAAATGTGATACACAGACTTGTTGGAATCTTGGCATCCTAGAATAGTGCCACATTAAAAGTCCTGTAGCCTTTCTAAATTTTCCCTTCTACTGGCAAAATTTGTCCATGGAAATTGCATGTATATGTGAGAATTGTAACCTCAAACTCAATAGCTTAAACTGCCAAAGCTACCACAAAGATGGAATGTCCAGATACTTTGACTGCATTTTTCACTGCAGAACGCATCTTACAAAGTGCACATAGACAAAAATGAATAGGACAAATTTTCACAAACATTTGCTATGGTGAAAACTGTAGGAGTTTAACTTAGTGGTCATTTACAAAAGCAAGGAAAGGGTTCTATGTACATTAAAATATTATTAGCTTAAACTTTTGTGCCATGTAATAACATGCTTACAGTTTTTGAAGAGTTTCCCTCTAGAGCTAGAGGTGTCCAAGATATACTTATTTGTTCCCTGCAACAATTAGTACTAATATATGGAGAGGTGTCACTTTTTAACTTTTTTATGAAGAAGGTAGGCCTATAACACTTTCATTTATACAGTTTTATCTTTTCTCTCCATTTGTGTAAAGTATGTCTCCTTGCATTATACAGTATGTTTTGTTTTAAAACGTTTGATTTCACTTTTATAATTAAAAAAAAATAATAATACCTTTTTATTAAATAAAGATTTGCAGTGGTAAAATCATAATAATTATGTTTAAATTTGTATGTTATATGTAATGGAGAAATTATTATCAAGAGGTACACATTTATCTTTGTTTGCATTTTCTCTCCTTGCATTTCTCAATATGTGTTTTTGTCAATACACTTATGTGCCATGCACTTTCATCTTCCCACCCTTATAAAGTTATAAAACTAGAACAAAAGTGTCTTGTTTTTACAGTATATGACTTAATTTCAGAACAGTTCACAATTTAATTCTACACATGACAATAAAGAATTGAATTAATTTTTAAGTAATATTATAAATTCTGTTTGAAGCTACCTACTGTAATTGAAAATCAAATGACCGTGCCTTAAACAGCCAAATCTATCATCAATATGGAATGTCCCGATAATTTTGTCCATATAGTGTACATTATTCAGTAATGTGAATAATGACTAATACTGTAGTCTTTGTTTTGGTTGAAACATATATATTTAACATGTTGGTTTTAACATATATTATTGTTACTACTGTGTGAGCTGTATGGTCATGTAAATGACACAGTTCACTGAGACATGAGACATGTGAGATAAGGTAGTGAGTGCCAAATCCTTCATTGCCAGAGCAATCATTGGCCAAAGAATATTTTATAAAAAAATAAAAGCAATATTATATATATGAAAGGGAAGAGATCACTAATCATCAAGAAATTCACTGGAATGCTATCCAAAGTCAGGAGGAGTATAAGAATCTGGCTGGGGGCCGAATAATTTAGAAAATCTCCCATATGTAATATGTAACAAGAACATGGCCACAGTATACTACATTTTTTGTGTTGTAACCAAAGCCACAATCATCTGCTTTCATTCTTTTCCAATTACCAATTTGAAGTTAACTTATTTTTTAAACTTCCTTTATCTTTGAAGTTTTTTAGAAAATTATATTTTATTATTTTTACATATAATGTATTCATATTTGCTATCATGTACAGCAAACTAAATCATGAGGCATACTTTGAGGCAGGGTAACTGGAGACTCTTTTGAAGATACAGCAGCACATTGAAATGATTATACTTGCTGTACAGATTTAAGAAGAACATGAGAATCTCTAATACTGTGTACTCAATATTTTTTTTTCTCTTGTATACTCTCATTTTCAAGCTACATCCTAAACACATGCATGGATTTGTTCCCTTAAATTGGCACCATGTGAATATGCATGCAAGTGTGTACAAGTGTTCTCATCTTCCTATTGCTGTTGGGATAGCCCCTGGCTCCCTTCAACACTGAACTGGGTTATGCTAATATCAGAATATTATACTATTTATAATATAGTATACTGTATTACAACTTCAGAAATGCACCTTGGATTTTTCAACAAAATGTAATTTTTAATAGTCTTTACCATTTTTTTTGATTGTCTAGTATGGGGTTCAAGAAACCAAACCTATTTGAAACATGTTCTTCATTCACACTACTGATGTATGGCAGCTTCTTGAGAAATGAGTAGTAGACATCCGCTAGTACGTGCACAAATGAGGACATTTATTTTTTTAGGGGGGAAAAGTCGTTTTAGCTTCCCATGTAGAATATCCTGATACATTTGTATCTGATGTTGGAATATCCTACAGGACATCCTCTATTTTAAGAATGATTGGAGAAAAATGCGTGCTAACCTTGTATTATGAAAATTATTTGAATTAAAAGAAAAAAGATTACTAGCAGTTTCCCATTTTTCTAAACTCACAAAAGGTCATTGTTCTTATAGATTACAAAGAGATGAAAAATTCTGATGCTGTTATGTGGTAAATCTACTCTACAGTAGGGATTATTTTAATTGCAGCTTAGTATATTTACTTTATTGAATAATTAAAAAAATCCTAACAGGTGTATGTTATTTTCATTTTTTGCTATTTGATGCACCTAATGAATCTGTTACAGCATCACCATAGAAGTTGTGAATGTAAGTCTGATCTAAACCGATGTGGGAAACGTTTGAGACAAACAGTCTACTGTCCAACTCACTTTGAGGCAGAGTGGTGGATCTGAGGCTAGGGACCTGCATCTGCAATTGGAAGATTGCCTGTTAGTATTCAGCAAACTCCAGAAATAACTCTACTCTGTTAGTACCTTGAGCAAGACCCTTAACCTGCAATTGCTCCATCCTGGGTATAATGTTAATCTGCATCCAGCCCTGCAAGCAGTGTCCTCCAATTTACAGGGAAAACTTGGGAGTTGGTGGCAGGTTTGGCACTCCAGCCACCATAAAAAAAAAAACCTCACACTGTTCCAGTGTAATGCTGAGGTGTAACCCACTGCACTCCGGTCCCAATCCAGGTGGGTGCGGCAACATGCTATTAGCGCACACTCCCAACATGTTCTCTCTCCAACTCACTTACTCCAGTTCAGGATCTGAAGCCTGTTTTATCAGCATAAGGAGTCAGCACAGGATATCCCTGGAAGTGCAAGTTTATCACAGGGAAATCTCACACATAAACACACTCATACAGTGCTAATGTAAAGCTGATGAGTAACCTAGTATTTTAGGTGTAGAAGATGTGTAAAAAAAAAGACAAGGAGAACATTCATACTTCATACTGATTGCATTTCTTTTGGGATTTATATCCAGGATTCTGGAGATGTGAAGAAATAAAGCTAACCACTACACCATTATGCTACCTAATAATTTAAATCATCTTATGATATTTGTTATATTATATGGAGCCTCTTTAACAATCTATAAAGTATTATAAAAATGTTGTAAGAGTAAATTTTATTTTAAGGACTAAACAAATATATGAAATGAAATGAAAAATGAAATGTAATGAAATAAGTATTACAATGGTTTGCTCTGCAAGTACTAGTGGAAAAAATAATTTTAGAAAATAAATAAGAAGTATTACGTTTCACGATTTTGTCAATAATGAATATGAACAAATAAAAAGTTGGACTTGCTATATTCAAATGTTAATGCCTTCAAATATAAATCTGGACAGGCCTGATCGTCTTGCTGCCACCTACAAGCCTGTTATTGATAGCAGCAGCTCTTCAGTATTCAAATCAGAAGGTCTTATGTGTGTTTGGGGGTTTGTTGTTTATGTAATTTTATGCTCCGGGGGAGCAACCATGGGCTACTCAATACCTCCCCTGGGATGCTTGGTTGCAGCCTCCCTGGCTGATGGTGGTGCCTCAGCTTTCCACAGGGCTCCATGGAAGATGGAGTTCTCCACAGCCCTGTTGGGATCTGGGGTGGCCGCTAGGGGGTGCTGCATGGGCTCCTGAGCCCAACTGGACGAATCTTCAGCCCCACCCAGGAGTGCAACCAGAAACAGGTGATCAAGCACCTGGAGCACTTCCTGGTGGGCCATAAAAGGAGCCAACCACCACTCAACAGCCAGAGTCGGGAGGAGGAGGACAAAGCTTGTGGAGGAGTGGTGGTGGAAGAGAGAGAGGAGTGTTTTCGTGTGTTAGTTTGTGCTTTGGGACTGTGTTGTGGCTGGGGGAAGCGGGGAAGACGTGCCCTCCAGCTGAAGAAAATAAAAGTTTATTTATTTTTATACGTGCCTACCATGTCCAATCTGTGTCGGGTCAGCCGCAATATAGTGTCTTTCTTACAATATATATATATATATATATATATATATATACATATATATATATATATATATACATATATATATATATATAGACTGCGGTGGGTTGGCACCCTGCCCAGGATTGGTTCCCTGCCTTGTGCCCTGTGTTGGCTGGGATTGGCTCCAGCAGACCCCCGTGACCCTGTGTTCGGATTCAGCGGGTTGGAAAATGGATGGATGGATGGATGGATGGATATATATATAGAGTAACCAAGTAGGGTGTGCCACTGATCCCCCAAAACCCAGACACAGTAACGTCCCCCTCAGTCCTGTGTTCAAAATAAAGGACTTTTTATTATACACATTATCTTTGACAATATGCATAGCCATTAATTACATACTAACAAGATAAGTTGAATGTTTCTCCTTCTGCCTTCCTGGTGAGTGTCACCTCCCGACTATATGAAGTGGGGGGCTGGGTCTCTTATAAGCAGGACCTAGGAATACTTCTGATACCTTGATGCATTCTATTGGAAACCGGATGATGTGGGAACCAGGGAGGTCTTCCACCGACAGCACCCTATATTGGCACCCATGGACTCTGACTCCCATGGATGTGTCCAAACTGGGATACATGAAGAGGACCACTGCCACCTGTAGTATGGGTGATGGTTAACAGGTGGAGGCCACTGACATTTTTCCCTCCTCCTCTTTTCTGACTGCTTTTTCACTAGTTTTGCATTTGGCTACAGTCAGTGTCACTACTGGTAGCATGAGGCGATACCTGGACCCTACAGAGGTTGCATAGGTAGTCCAACTTCTCCCTGATGGCACATCAATATGTACCATTGCCAGAAGGTTTGCTGTGTCTCCCAGCACAGTCTCAAGGGCATGGAGGAGATTCTAGGAGACAGGCAGTTATTCTAGGAGAGCTGGACAGGGCCGTAGAAGGTCCTTAACCCATCAGCAGGACCAGTATCTGCTCCTTTGGGCAAGGAGGAACTGCCAGAGCCCTACAAAATAACCTCACTGCCCAGCACCATGGAGCTCGATTGGCATTTGCCATAGAATACCAGAATTGGCAGGTCCACCACTGACGCACTGTGCTTTTCACAGATGAGAGCAGGTTCACCCTGAGCACATGTGACAGACGTGAAAGGGTCTGGAGAAGTTGTGGAGAATGTTATTCTTCCTGTAACATTATTCAGCATGACCAGTTTGGTGGTGGGTCAGTGATGGTCTGGGGAGGCAAATCCATGGAGGTACGTAGAGACTTCTACAGACTAGGCAATGGCACCTTGACTGCCATTAGGTATCGGGATGAAATCCTTGGACCTATTGTCAGACCCTATGCAGGTGCAGTGGGTCCTGGGTTCCTCCTGGTGCACAACAATGGCCGGCCTCATGAGGCAAGAATATGCAGGCAGTTCCTGGAGGATAAAGAAATTGATACCATTGACTGGCCCCCACTCTTGCCTGACCTAAATCCAATAGAACACCTCTGGGACATTATGTTTCAGTCCATCCAACGCTGCCGGGTTGCACCTCAGACTGTCCAGGAGCTCAGTGATGTGAGGAGAACTCCCAGGACACCATGCATTGTCTAATCAGGCATGCATACAAGCACATGGGGGCCATACAAACTACTGAGTATGATTTTAAGTTGGTGCAATGAAAGCCTGCCACATAATTTTTTCCCTTTGATTTTCAGGGTGTCTTTGAATTCAGCCCTCTGTAGGGTGGTAGTTTTCATTTCCATCAAATGATGTGGCATCCTTTCGTTCTTAACACATTACCCAGTGCATATTTCAAAGTGTTCCTTTAATATTGGCAACCCCCATGGATTGCAGGGGGACTCTGGACAGTATCGGAGCCCTGGAATGTAGGACTTCTGCCACACTCGGAAGTGCTGCCAGAAGAGGATCCTGGTGCACCTGGAGTATTTCCGAGTCCCCATGCATCACTTCTATCACTCTTGGGAGCACTTCTGGGTGCAATATAAAAGAGGCTGCCTCACTCCGTTCATGGACCTGGATTTGAAAGTTGTAGGACAGAGCTTGTGGGAAAGGAGTGGAGGCGGCAGAAGAGAAAGAGGAAAAGAGAGAAACAGAAGAAGGGACTGAACCTTACAGTATATTAGGAAGAATTGTGTGCTTAGCAGGCTGTGTGTTGTGTATTGGGCAGCAGAAGAAAAATAAAGGCGTGTGCTTTTGGAACTTGTGTCACTGTGCCTGTCTGTGTCACGGGTTAATTTCCACAATATATACAGTATATATAAAATATTCTTCTCTTTCTCTCTGGAGCAACTATAAAATTTTAATTTCCCTTTAAAAAATGAATAAAGTATCTATCTATCTATCTATCTATCTATCTATCTATCTATCTATCTATCTATCTATCTATCTATCTATCTATCTATCTGTTCCTGCCTGCATTAACTTCCACTAGCTCTATATCAGTTAAGTATGTTTGGAAAATTAACAGATGAGTGAATCCATATTAATTTAAAAGTATACAATACAGTTTACAATACAGTTTATTTTTGTATAGCCCAAAATCACACAGGAAGTGCCACAATGGGCTTTAACAGGCCCTGCCTCTTGACAGCCCCCCAGCCTTGACTCTCTAAGAAGACAAGGAAAAACTCCCAAAAAAACCTAGTAGGGAAAAATGGAAGAAACCTTGGGAAAGGCAGTTCAAAGAGAGACCCCTTTCCAGGTAGATTGGGCGTGCAGTGGGTGTCAAAAGAAGGGGGTCAATACAATACAATACAGTACAGTACACAGAACAATTTCTCAATATAGTAAGAAATAAAAAATATAAATTTTAGAAGTACAGAGCAGAATTTAACAGTAGATGATATATCCCATAATAAGATTTGTATTTGTATAGAGTCCTGGAGACCTCATCCTTCAAGCTGCCTCCCCCATTTGGCCATTCCACAGCTGAAACAGTGCTGGGCCAGCCAATCCGATGAAAGGACCCCTCTCTCCCACGATTCCTGCGATCCTCCATCTGGGATGACTTTTCCTTAGGCAGGCAAAACAACTTGGCAGGTGGGCCATGGCACCAAGTGCCACATTTGAGTACCGAATATATATAACCAGTATATATTTTTATACAATATGTAAGGTGCAAACGCCTTCTCGTAGTAGGCTTTACTATTTAACAAAGAAAAGTAACTGAGCAGTAGAAGATTTCAGGAGATACCAGTTCAATGCTGAATACACGTAGGACTTTATATCAGGTATCAGATATAACAAGAAAGTATCTCAACTAGAGAGCTGCATTGAACTATGTAGAGAAGATAACTCAACAGCACCCAGTCAATAAAATGTTTAAAGGTCTAGTCATACAGCTGGGCCAAAGTGTTCAGGTTTGCTCAGAAATATGCTGTAGGCAAATCTTAAATGCAGTATAATTAAAAAGGTCACTCACTGAAATGAGATAGAAATAGTGAATATCATTCATCTGTCAGTTTTCTAATTACTCTACATTTCTGTGATGAGCCAAACCTGTCCTAGCAGCACTGATAGCCAGTCAACGAAAAGCCATCCATCTTTGAATCTAATCATTCCATTTCCATGATGTGTGGTGCCAGTGTCTACTGTGTGTATATATGCCACAAGGCAGACCCCAGCCCTGGACTGACTGCTAGCACATAACTAACACCTCCTGTAAGGAGATAATTTAGAGTCACCAATTAACCTATCTTGCACATCTTTTTGAATGTGGGAAGAAAACCAGAGCACCCAAAGAAGAAACCTGTTGACATAAGGACAGTTTGCAGAATTTACACAGAGGTAGTGACTGGGCCAGGATTTGATCTTACTGCCATATGCAGCTTCTACTATTCTTGGCTTATGCTTCTGATTTACTTTTTCCATTAATATACAATTCTACATGTTTTCTAATTATTTTAGCAGTCAAAAACTCCTACACACTAAAGAAGGTCTGATTTGTGAGCACGTTAAAGTGAAACGTAAAAAATAAAGTCTTAAGGCTACCAGAACAGTCACTTCAAAGCAGCCTAAACAGTCTTCAGTTTCTAAACATAATATAAATCCTTTCTTAAGTCAAGGCCCATGAGTGAAAAGAATATGATATCATTATCCCTTGTCATAGAGAATATTTTAAAAAATGAATTTTGTACCTTTGCTTTCCATATTCAGTGATCTCACAACACTTTAAAGAAAGAACAAACACAAGCAGAAGACCTTTATGTCCCTGCTGGCTTCAAAACTATTTTTCCATATGACATAGGGATAAATGTAATTCCACAATGGCAGCTGTATTCTGGTTAGCAACAGACATGTTCTGTGTCTAAATCATGCATATTTTTGAACCTTTTTCTAACCTTAAGATAGGAAAACATTTTAAATCACTTACATGGCTCAAGGCCATAATGTTCCTTATCTGCCTGAGTGCTGCAGAAGGTTAATGGATCATAATTAATGTCACTTTTCATAAGGATTTCTTTTATTTTCTACATAACTAACAGGCAAAAAGTTTGGAGTTAAACTAACTGGGCTCTCCGGATCACCAGTGAGGCTTTATTCCTCTCCCACTGTGCACTTCATTTTGTAGAGATGGCCTCTTTAACAAAAAAAAAAAAATGCTGCACAGAACAGATCCTTTTCAGAATGCACATCTTTAAGAGCTTGTCCAACATGCTGGTGTGTGTAACTGTTCTCTTTCTCTCTCTCTGTTTCTCTCACTTGCCTGGCGTTTATACAGAATGACCTACTGTGGCCACCTTCCAGGTATTTGGTCTGTTCTTCGTGAAAGAAAAGCAACATGCTGGTTTAAGATGATCGTCCTTTGAGCTGAGCAGAGATTAAGCAGAGTTCAAGTTCTGGACTCTGGGATTAGTCAAATGTTACAGTAAGTCAGACTTGGCTTTCTGGCCACACAGCAACCTCACATATGCATAACATCCCTTAAACAACAGCATTGAGAAATCATTATATATAGAAATGTGCTGTAAATCTCAGAATTCCATTTTAGAACTCAGGCTTATTTGCATGACCAATATGCACAAAACAATCGAATAACTATGGTCATTTTCTTTCTTTCTTTCTTTCTTTCTTTCTTTCTTTCTTTCTTTCTTTCTTTCTTTCTTTCTTTCTTTCTTATAATACCTTTTGATGTATTTAGTTCATCAAAAACAGACTGTCATCCCATTCATTCATTTTTCATTTTCCATTTTGCCCCACTCTTTATGGTTTGGCAGTGGATGATGGTAACAAGCTATTGGAATTAATGAGTTCATTAAATGAATAGATTGGTCACTGGGAATAGATCTGGGGTGATTCTCAGACAATTTGATCATATGATTTATCTCACAAAGTGGCCAAAGTGGTGTGAGACTTTCAAAAGCAGCCAGGTAAAAAGGCCTAAATGTCACCAGCCTGCCCAAAGGAGGTGTACCACAAGGCAGTCTAGTTTGCACTAGAGTGGCTGGCTTTTGCCTACACAAGGCTAAAATGTGTTTAAAAGTGAAAGTTTTAAAAATATACTATGAAATGTCCCAAAAAATAAAAACTCAGAATACCCCACAAAGGAGGGTTCACTGTCAAACCTTGGGTTGTACAGAATAAACTTTATAAAACAAGGAATTATTGGAGGAGCAGGAAAAATAAAACAAAATAGTTCACAGAACCAAAAAGGACTTTCCTTACAGGCAATCCAAAGCAAATGAGTCCCAAAACAAAATCCACAAAAAAATCAAATAAGAAAAGCAAAAAAAAAAAAAAAAAAAAGCTGAGTCAGAGATCGAAATCAAAGAAAATACAATACTCAGAAATCCTACCGAAATCCACCAGAGCGGTTTTAAAATGAACCATCCTGGATTTCAGTTCTCAGCTTGCCTTTATTAAATTGGGGTCATCCCTTAACAGGGATGAATGGGTGACACACTCACAACATACAAGGAATATAAGAGGAGTGGGCTTACGCTACATTCACATGTTCTCAGACTGACAGTAATTCCAAGTTTCTGAATCAGAAATTCCACATGAATGCCCTAGCGGAGCTACAAGTCAGACAATTCAGAGAAAACAAAGCTTCCCAAATTGTCCAAGTTGTGATGTAACAATGACCTTTCACCTTAGTGAACTGTAAAAAATACAACATTTAACCTGGTCAGTCCAACCTAAAACCCATGTGAAGGTGAAATGTCAAAACTCAGAGTTTCGAATAGTCAGAAAGTACATGAACACAGTATTAGTACTGCCATTAGTTGTTACTGTTTCTTATGACTATTTTTTATTATATGAGAAACTTGCTGATTGTCATTTATTTATTTTTGCTTGTTATTGATACCATAAGATAAAACAGGTAAGCAACAATAAAGTGTTGGGGTTACCAGATGGTGATCCCCATATAACTGAATGAAAAAGTTGAAAAAACAGTTGACAAAAAATAGCGGTCACTGCTGAAGTGAAATGTCTTTGCAGACGCAAGTCCATAGACTGAGAAGATGTGGTTATGGCTCTTTATTTAAGGTAGCCTTGGAGGAATGGGTGTGTTAAAGCCCCTGGAACCAGAAGTTACATCACAGTTGTTCAGGCCTAAAGTTAGAAGGAAATTAGCGGCAGTGCCAACCCTCGATTCAGTGTGGAAGTACTGGCAGATGAGCCCTAAAGTTGTCTCCCAATTGCATGTATGTGACAATACTAAAAATCCAATAGATACTAGACCACAAAAATCCACTGTAAAAAGAAAGGCACAGATTTTATTTGTACAATTTAAAAAACAATATATTTTAAGTGGTATTTTTATAGAGTGCTGCTTTTATAGTTTTTGCATTATCCTTGATTCCTAAAGAAAATGATTGCTTGAAGGCTGTCACAAAAGGTCACGCTGGGTGTTAACAGTGGGTTTTAAATGCTTGCAAGACTGACAGACAGCTTTTTGGTCAATATGGAACATTTTGCATTCTCTTACCATAGAAGTGACCATAATCTGCAACTGTAAAATTTAGATTGCATATATTAAAACTAATGGAAGAGTAAAGTCTGGTTGCATCTCTGACATCCTGGCTACTTCTAATTCTGCCATTACACTTCATGATACCATCAGTATGTTTAGAAACAGTATGGTGAGGCTCTAATAGTGAGCTCACACAGTGTATGTACATGTTCTACATGTCTTCATGGATTTTTTTTGAGTACTTTACGTTTTCCTTCTGCATCCCAAGGACAGTTATGATAGCTTGATTGGTAATAACACATAGGCCAGTTGTGTTGTCCTTTGAGTGTGTTCAGTGATGGACCGGTTCCTAACTTTCCCACAGTACTGTCAAGATGGGCTCCAGCATCTGTAACTCAAAAGAGGATTAAGCAGGTTTCTGAATATTGTTTAATTATATGTTAAAATGTTTGATTTTTTAACACAGAAGAATTAGAAAGGCTTCACTCTACCACACATAATGAGAAGACTAATCCTTCCTGAGCCTAATAGTTTTTAAGTAAAAAGCTTGCCATTTTGTATGGATTCCAGTATTTAACGCAGTGCAGCACACAACTATTAAACTTGTGTGACAATGATATCAGGCTTTTTCTGATTTTCCTTAACTAAATAAATACTGACTGTAAATGCCTGTTTTTCTTTCCAGTAACCATTTAAGTCGTTTGTAATAGAGGACCTTTTGTGTTGAAAATCCAAAACACTTTCTCTGAAACATACAGTATTTTACAATTTAGATTAGAGATCTCTCATACAATTCAAGACCATAGTGAACTGCTTGTGCTATAGTTGCAGTGTGTGATGCCCAGGTTGCACGCTGCTGGCGTAATCCCCTTAAACCCCGGATATCGGTAGTCATGAAACCGAGATGGACAGTGCAATTTCATTGTGCATTTTATTTTCTAAACAAGTAAGTGTCCCAAAGTGCAGTGCAAAATATTCTTAAATAAAAAAGTCAAATAAATAACATTAAATACCGTATATACTCGTGGATAAGTTCTCCCACGGATAAGTCAGATTTTACAGTATATTTTCTGGTATTTTATAATGTCGGTCATATAACTCGAATGCGGAAAACTCATGCTATTGCTCCAAGAGATTATGATATGCTTTCGGCCACCTGAGAGAATAACCACGGAGCACACTGCCTTTTTTTTCTATGTATTGTGCCTACTTGACCACAAGGTAATACCCGAACTATTCCAAAGCAATGTTTTCACTGTTTTGTGTTTTTTGTATCTCACACCCACATACACCTTTATTGTAAGATCATCCCTTATCTACGATGGAGCGCTTGATCAGAAGAAAATATGAAGCTGGTTTTAAATTAAATGTCTTTTGAGCCCCTGAAATGAAGGGATTATGTTCAAAAAATGCTTTAGTTGCCTCACATTTTTATGCAATCGTTTTGTTCACCCCACTGAATTAAAGCTGAAAGTCCGCACTTCAACTGCATCTGAGTTGTTTCATTTAAAATTCATTGTGGTAATGTACAGAACCAAAATTAGAAAAAAGTTGCTCTGTCCAAATATTTATGGACCTACGTAAATGTATGGACAGCCCCTTGGATAAATTTGTGATCCTGGCAAATGAGGTTACCAAATCACACTGTGATGCATCCAAATCCTCTTTGCATATGCAGGTTATGCTGACAGACCACATAAGGCCATTGGTGATCTGGACACCCAGGAACCTGAAGCTGCTAACTCATAATGTCATGCTGTTTCTGTTGCACTTTTAACACAACCAGGGTAAACGGTTTTGATTCGTGGGAGAGATTTCAACCTTCTTCTGCTCAGCAGGCTTGAACTGTGCATGTGAACTAGAGACAGTAGGTTGGAATGGGGTAAACAGGCCACTGGCACCCACAGCTTGTGAGAGGGTCTGTCATACTTTGATGTATTATTTGGCATTTCAGAACAATTTATATAATGCTACAAACTGACTTCCAGGCCACCAAGCTTAACTAGGATCTTTTCCAGGGGAATACAAACTATAAACATTATTCCAAATCTCAAGTGATAGGATTAACTCCGGTGAAGGAAATACTAATATTATTGGAGGAGAAGGCAACTTGTTGAACTAGATTTTAAATAAGATTTTTTTTATTTTTTTTCAGGGAAGTTGAAGTGAGTGTGTTCAAAAGTAATGAATGGAATTTAATAGAGAATAATTTTGGATTACTCCGATCAGAAAATTAATTCATAAATAAATGAGGCAAACTTTAACAAATAGAAACACAATAACCAGTTACTGTATACCATAATTTAAATTTAAGCTTAAAAGCACCATCATTTCCATAATAATAGTTTAGTTGTTACCAAAGTATAAAAACACCACAACAACATGCAGCATTTGTACTTGAGTGAGCTGTGACCACTAGAGGAACCACTGAGTCGACTCCAAACACAGAAGATATGCCAATTAGACCAAAGTTCCACAAAAAAACAGGTATTTTTATTATATATGAGAGGAATAAATCCATGAAACAAAACAAATTATAAAATACAGACAACAAATCAAATAACCTATGTCACTCATGGACCAAGTATAGAAACCTTTGCTTCCCCATTTCACAGATGGTATGCTTTATGCACATTCTTACCAAGGCCTTACCTCTTTTTTGCCACCTCTGGACTCCTTCATCCATTTTTCAAATGGCCACCTTCTGTGAACTCCTGGCTCCCAAAACTACCATCTAGTAGCTGCAAGGCTTTTTTAAAGCTTAGCCATAAACTACATCTGGGTATAACCCAGGTATTTCTGGGGTCAGACCCTGGAATCCTTGAGGCTGACCTTCCCACACGCTACCTAGTGACCTTATAAATCCTTGCAATCTCAAATTCCCACTTTGTTTTAAATTGCTGGGTAGCACCCTCATCACCTGCTCCCATTACAGTGGGTAGCTGGTAGAAGTTTATAATATAGCATGACACCATGATGCATCATGTTATACTGGAAGCTCTTCTTTTATTAACTGCACTTCCCTTCCCTTTCTGGGAGAATAGCTTTGCTATGGTAATGCATAATCAGATGTTGCCAACACAATTTGTAACTGGGCAGTAAGTTCTGAAACTAAGAAGTCATCCAGAGAAGTAGTGTATAGTGTGCGTGTGAGTGAGAAAGAGAGAGATCAAGCACTTAAAGAGCAAAACTTATGAGACTCACTCTCTGCTAGGCATTTGGCTGCTGAAAAGGTTATAAAAGAATCCTGGCTTGGAGTGGCTGAAGTTACGGATTCAATTAGGGAAAGTGAGAACAGATCATGTTGACTCTGACACCTGGGGCCTCATGTATAAACGGTGTGAATGCACAAAAATGTTGCGTACGCCCGTTTCCACACTCAAATCATGATGTATAAAACGTAAACTTGGCATAATGCCATGCACATTTTCACGTTAGCTCAAACCCTGGTGTATGCAAGTTCTCCACTTGGTTTTGCAACAAAAGCAGTGCTTTTGTTACAGAGTGGTTTCCCTTTCTTTTGTAGATGCACATCCCTGAGGCAGCTTTATCATATACACTGAAATTAACCGCATATTGTTTATTAGTTTAAGGCATCTGATTGTAATTAACCCGTAACAATACAATGGTCCATGGAATGGCCAAACTATTCCAAATACCATAGCTGCTTTAGCGTTGTTACTCTCACTGCACCTTCTTCTTCTTCTTTCAGCTGCTCCTGTTAGGGGTTGCCACAGTGGATCATCTTTATCCATATTACTCTCACTGCACCACTCAGAGTATTTATATCTCTGTACCTGAGTGTGGAATCACACACTGATCGGAAAGAGAATTATCGGTGTACAGCATCTAGCACACGCTGCCTCAGCTATGCTGCCTATTTGAACTGCTCCCATATGGTAAACGCTTCAGAGCCTTTCCAGTCCTGACCTCGCGTTTCAGAAACAGTTTCATCCCAAGAACTATAAACGCAATCAATCAGTCCATCAAGTGCTCCATGTAGAACTGTTTGTACTTATAAGTACAATTACCTCACTGTAAACTTGCACTACAGTTATAATATTGCACAACCTGAGCCACTTTACATATTTACATACATATAGTTTTTACATATGATGACGATATCATTTTTAAGATGAAATGCAGCAAAATATGTTTATTACATTATACAAATAAAATGTTAACATCATTTAAATAATCCATATTATTAATAATTAAACATGTGAGGACACTGTGTCGCAGAGCTAGCAAGGAGCTAGCGACCTGTTCAGGGATTGTTCCTGCCTCGCGTTGTATTCTTGCTGGGGCTGGCATGACACTGGAAGGATAGATGGATAGAATAATTAAACATGTACTATGAAGATATTTCAATGTTCCTTAAAAGTTTTGAAGAATCGGAGTTCTAAGGTTACAGATGGTTTAACGTCTATTACTGGGCTGACTGTGTGGCGATTGGGTACTTTGAGGAAGAAAAGGAAGGACAGGAATTATGGCTGGATGGGGCACCAGCTCGTCACTATCACTGCGCCACCATGTTTCCATGGTTAATACATGCTTTAATTCCTAGCATCATGAAAATGATATCAAGTATAAATCTCAGTATTTTAATTATTCAGAGAGCTGTAATATCACGAATGTAATGGATTCTGCGTCCAGTCGAAGGAAGAGAAAGCCTGTTTAAGAAGCACGTAGTGATTCACACACATAGAGCACATAGAAGAACACATACAAAACAAAACATTTAACATGCTACTTTAGTTACGATGGGATTTGAGAAACTAGTAAATTAAACAATTTAAAGATAAAATTTATGATGTTCTACTTTAATGACAAAATAAACTACATGATTAAAGTGGAAATTTCAAGATTACAGTTGACATTTTGAGCTTTTTTCCCACTGTGTCCCTATTTTTTTTCTTTTATCTGTACTCTAATAAGCTTTCATATGACACACAGGCAGAGGGCTACGACTCGCCTTTTCATGGTGATTTTGATATCTGACAACTTCTTTTTTATTTCGGGCACTGTGCGACTTTGTGTACTCGAGCTTCAGAGTTTCTCCGACCCTCTATGTCACTAGATCAACTTCCTTCCTTCCCCCGTGATTTTGCCATTGCCTTTTCACAGAACGCTGAGCTTAAGGGCTATTTATATTGATTTGCATAGTCAAAGAGGCGTAATTCTGGGAGGAGTTGGGGCATGGCAGTCAGCGTGTGCATGTGCGTTACTTTTGACAATGACCGGGATTTATGTACCGGAAGAACGTGGAAGTTGTCGAACACACAGATTAATGCATCTGGATTTTTTTGTGCGTACGCACATTTCCGCTTTTGTCCATACGCCATGTTTTAGTGTGAATTCTACGCACGCTGTTATGCATGAGGCCTCAAGTGAGCAGTGTGAGGCAGAGCCAGCTGCATGAAAGTGGATGTAGAAAAAAAAAAGATCATTGGAGCCACATGAAGGAAGCCATTGAACATCAGAGTGGTCAAAATGTGGTTGAGGAAGGACATGCACACACAAAAGCAAGAATATGCTATGAGCATTCCAGGGTCAAAGTTCCTGCCAAGGAATCAAGAAAGTGTGGCAGCATCAGGCACAAAGAATTTTCACAATTCCAAACAGAAATATTTTCCAAAATATGAAATTGCACTGAGTATACTATGAAAAACTGGAAATAACTGATTATGATAAGTAGGTTATTTATAGTAATTTAAATTACTGATGTGAGTTTACTGCCCATTTAGTTTTTGCACAACAACACCATCTGCCATGAATGCAGAGACACTACTGCTCCTAACCATGACCAAGACTCCCTCCATGACACTTCATCCAGTTCAGTGTTACAAGGTGCCGGAGCCTGTTTTGGCAGCATCGGGTGCAAGGCAAGGATGACACTCCTGTCAGCCTTAGCTCTACATCTCCAAATTAAAAAAGAAAAACGAGACTACCTAGTGGAAAATGCACCCAAAGAGAGAACTTACATATTTCACATGAAAAAGAGCTGAACTGGAAATCAAAATCAGTGTATTGAAGCTGAGATGAAGCAATATTAACAACTGCAACACATTTTCCCCCACTTTTCCAACGATTCAGTAAAGGTGATTAATAAATATTCCACTGTTTATTCAAACTACTTCAAAGCAAGGTTTGGGGAGTGACAGTCTATCCCTATATTACATATTGTTACACATGTGCTCATGGGAGGCAGCTAAAGGGTCTAAATAAGAGTAATTCGACACCAGACCACTGGGTGACCGAGTGCACTGACCTTTTTTCTCACTTTCCTGCAGACCGCTCATGGGAAACCCCGCCTGGCCCTGATGACATCACGTCCGGTTCTGGGCCTTCTGTGGACGTCACTTCCGGTGTGGAACCTATGAACAAAAAGCCTTCCGGTTCTGTCCCTTTTGATGATGTCACGTCTGGGTCTGAGCCTATGGAAGAGAACAGTTCTGCTTCCACCCTGAATGACCTCACTTCCTTTGCTGGCCTTTAAAGCCACCATATTTACCATCAGATCTGTTTTGGACTCCGTACTGAGCACATCAGTGTGAACAATTTATCCTTTTGCAGCCAGGAAATATTATATGGGCGGCTGCCCCAAACCTTTTTATGACTCTTGTGTCTGTTTTTAGTTACAATATCTATAAATAATATCCGTCCATCATTGAGCCCTTTTAATCTATATGAATATTACAGTACTCTGTACGTGTGGCAATTATCCTATAAAACTATAAACCTATTCCAATTTCTGGATACTAATAGCCTCAGGTTATCTGGTTAGTACTGGTTTGAAGGAAGTAAACAATTGTAGACTGGATGCCAGTCCGTCACAAAAGTCACTCATACTCATACAATAAAGAGTCACTAGTCAAAATAATACACGGCACTTTATATAAAAATAAGCATTATAATGTGGACATTGCCCCTTCTGAGTCTGTGTCATCTACCAACTTTTCCGCTGTCTGTGCCAGGCACAATTCTACTGTGTTATGCTACTACTTTACTTGCCTGATTTTTTTTCCTTTGATGTTATTTTCAGTTATTTGGTTCTGATTTCTTTGGACTTTGACAGTAGAAATGTGTCTCTATCTAGATCTCTTTCTGATCGTAATTGACCTCTGTTCCCTGGTGTCCAGCTTTTTCTGTGGATGCCAGGTTTTGGCCACTAAGCCAGTGTAAGGTCAGTATTTAATTTTGATTTTTATAGAGATACACACCATTTGTTTGAAATGCATCAAAATACATAGAGCATTAGAACAATCTAGATGAGAATATGCCATTCAGCCCAACAAAGCTCGCCAGTTCTATCAAAAACATTAAGTAGAGTTTTGAAAGTCTCTAAAGTCTTACTGTCTATCACACTACTTGGTAGCTTATTCCAAGTGTCTATCGTTCTTTGTATAAAGAAAAACTTCCTAATGTTTGTGCGAAATTTACCCTTAACAAGTTTCCAACTGTGTCCCGGTGTTCTTAATGAATTTTTTTTTGTTTTTACATTAGTGATGCTTCATTTCAGTTTAACATTCTTGTTTTATGATTTAGTAAAATTCAAAAGTAATGTGTTTTTTTGTTTCAGTGATCAAGTGAGCTTTTTTCATCTTTTTCCAGACATGACATACTTTGTTCCAGTGTACACCTTCAGGATGATTCTACAAAATTCAATGTGGAATTTTTCTCTCTTGGGGTCTGATTCCATTTTTCATAGTCAAACTTAAATATCAAATGGCATATTTTATTGACTCACAAGAGATTTGGCAGGATCTGCCATTATAGGTCTATAATCATTTCTGAAGCTGGATATTCATTCAGCTGTTCAGAATTTGTCCATAACAATAGGTCAGGTAATTCCTAGTAACAAATTAAGACTGCACGGTCAAAACACTATCTCTAACCTCTTTTCTAATTTTTTCAACATGGGATTGTCCTTTATCATTTTTTTTTTTTCATTTACAAAGTGGTGAATGATGAGGCTGGGCAAATTCAAATAATGTGGGGGAGAAATCCTGTTTACTTCCAACAAAAAGCAAATCTTCAAACAAAACATGCGCTTAATGGTGCTATACTGCAAGGACAGTTGCCCTTTTCAAACTGATCACTCTAAAAAGTCAGTCTCTGTCTCTCCCTAGTGATGTCAGGTCTAAAATGAGATGTCACCTTCTGGGAGAGCACACCTGTCTATATAAGGTCCCACAGTTGACAGTTCATGTCAGAGCACAAACCAAGCATGAAGTCAAAGGAATTGTCTGTAGACCTCCGAGACGGGATTGTCTCGAGGCACAAATCTGGGGAAGGTTACAGAAAAATTTCTGCTGCTTTGAAGGTCCCAATGAGCACAGTGGCCTCCATCATCCGTAAGTGGAAGAAGTTCGAAACCACCAGGACTCTTCCTAGAGTTGTCCGGCCATCTAAACTGAGCGATCGGGGGAGAAGGGCCTTAGTCAGGGAGGTGACCAAGAACCCGATGGTCACTCTGTCAGAGCTCCAGAGGTCCTCTGTGGAGAGAGGAGAACCTTCCAGAATGACAACCATCTCTGCAGCAATCCACCAATCAGGCCTGTATGGTAGAGTGGCCAGTCGGAAGCCACTCCTTAGTAAAAGGCACATGGCAGCCCGCCTGGAGTTTGCCAAAAGGCACCTGAAGGACTCTCAAACCATGAGAAAGAAAATTCTCTGGTCTGGTGAGACAAAGATTGAACTCTTTGGTGTGAATGCCAGGAGTCATGTTCGGAGGAAACCAGGCACCGCTCATCACCAGGCCAATACCATCCCTACAGTGAAGCATGGTGGTGGCAGCATCATGCTGTGGGGATGTTTTTCAGCGACAGGGACTGGGAGACTAGTCAGGATAAATGGAAAGATGACTGCAGCAATGTACAGAGACATCCTGGATGAAAACCTGCTCCAGAGCGCTCTTGACCTCAGACTGGGGTGATGGTTCATCTTCCAGCAGGACAACGACCCTAAGCACACAGCCAAGATATCAAAGGAGTGGCTTCAGGACAACTCTGTGAATGTCCTTGAAGTACCCAGCCAAAGCCCAGACTTGAATCCGATTGAACATCTCTGGAGAGATCTTAAAATGGCTATGCACCAATGCTTCCCATCCAACCTGATGGAGCTTGAGAGGTGCTGCAAAGAGGAATGGGCAAAACTGGCCAAGGATAGGTGTGCCAAGCTTGTGGCATCATATTCAAAAAGACTTGAGGCTGTAATTACTGCCAAAGGTGTACCGACAAAGTATTGAGCAAAGGCTGTGAATACTTATGTACATGTGCTTTCTCAATTTTTTTATTTTTAATAAATTTGCAAAAATCTCAAGTAAACTTTTTTCATGTTGTCATTATGGGGTGTTGTGTGTAGAACTCAGAGGAAAAAAATGAATTTAATCCATTTTGGAATAAGGCTATAACATAACAAAATGTGGAAAAACTGATGCACTGTGAATACTTTCTGGATGCACTGTATATATATATATATATAGGCGGCACGGTGGCGCAGTGGGTAGCGCTGCTGCCTCGCAGTTGGGAGACCTGGGGACCCGGGTTCGCTTCCCGGGTCCTCCCTGCGTGGAGTTTGCATGTTCTCCCCGTGTCTGCGTGGGTTTCCTCCGGGCGCTCCGGTTTCCTCCCACAGTCCAAAGACATGCTGGTTAGGTGGATTGGCGATTCTAAATTGGCCCTAGTGTGTGCTTGGTGTGTGGGTGTGTTTGTGTGTGTCCTGCGGTGGGTTGGCACCCTGCCCGGGATTGTTTCCTGCCTTGTGCCCTGTGTTGGCTGGGATTGGCTCCAGCAGACCCCCGTGGCCCTGTGTTCGGATTCAGCAGGTTGGAAAATGGATGGATGGATGGATATATATATATATATATATATATATATATATATATATATAGTGTTTTTGTCAACTTTCCAGGACATGAAACCTCCAGTATTAGAAGACAAATTGCTCACACAATGACTTTCTACAGAGCTCCTTCTATCCTGGGCACGCTACAAACTTTCTGCCTCTTTCACATTTCCTTACACAATGCACCACCTTTGCAGTAATGAGTCTGACCTATGTAATGAAGCACTCAGAATGAAGACTTTCTTCAATTATAGATAAAGTCTTTCTCATATTGTGGACAGGGGACAGGGCCCTCAAACAAGCCAGTATTAGATTTTAAACCGCCCACACTTAAAGGAATCCAATTGAAACCAACATTCACCCATTCCATCGTAACACTCTCTCTCTCTCTCTCTCTACCCCACAGATCATTAAACAAAATTTTCCTGTTACAGCTGTTGTAGACTTTAATTCTAATTTAATAATTAGAGTTTCCAAAAGTTTCTTGATGCCCTTCTCCCTGATAACTGGAATATGCACCTGTCCCATATTTTCTCAGAAAACTGATTGCTGCTGAGTGAAATGTTAAATTTCTCATTGTATTCTGGTACATTTTCTCATATAGTACAAAAAGATGCAGATAAGCTCATATGGATACAATTTTCCCTTTCTGAATTAGGGTTGGTGATTTCTTGCAACTATGTTCTCAGTGATAGAATGGCATTCTGGACAGGGTGTGATCCTTTGTTGTGCTCAGTGCTGCGCTGACTTCATTTTACTCAGTACATGACAAATGTGTCCAAAACGTCTGAGTCTCTGCAATTTTATTCCCATTTCGACACTGTACAATATTTTTTGTTTATCATATAGGTTAATAATATTGCATGGGTATATATTAAGAATATTGGATTTATTTACATAGAAATGTTCATACAGAGAATGTCAAAGTGCTTTACAAAAAATACAAATTCCAAATATTTTAAGAATCAGACTTCATGTTATAAACCAGTGCATCATGAAAAATTTAAGAATACCTTCTATAATCACAGAGCACGCTTATTCAAGTAGCCATGCTTTTACATTTTAACTTCAGGATAACTTTACAGGTCGATCCAAACAAAAACTATTTATCAAGATTTTAGCTTTTATCCTACAGAAGTCAATCACAAATGTTGATTTATGTGTCACCTCTAGAGATCCAAAACATAAATTATCTTTAATTATAAGGACATGTAGAGTCAGGGGCAAAAAGAAAAATTCTACAAGCTTCCTTACTGTTTTCTATATTTTGTATATACTGTGTCTATCATTCATTGAAACTGATTATAATGTCTTTGGGATGTCATATATCATGTGTTCTGCTCTCTGTTTTCTGTCACTACCATCAAATTTATAGTTATAACACAGGGAAATTTTCTATCCAACTATGTTGCATGGCACTAAAGGTTTACTCATATTGAGCCACACAAATACAATTGTGAAGCCTGCAGTGCAGTACTTGCTGCAAGTCAGGGGAAAAAAAACTAAGTTTATATTGTAACTGCTGATAACAACTCTTTATATAACTGTAAAATCCAAAGAAAAAACAAATACTAAAGAATAACAGTACAGAAATATGGCTACACCAAACCAAATTCTTTGCACTCTGAGCACTGTTTGCTATTACTAAAATCAGGCTATCCCCATAAAAGGAAACTTGCATTTCACATTCAGTATATACAAAACAGAAAGTCAAACTTTTTACCAGAAGCTTAGTGTTTTCTATACTACAGTAACCAAAAAAGGATTTTATTGTTGCTTGATGATTTTCATCAATCCAACTTATTCCTAGCTATGTGTAGTACATACAATAAACACTGTCATTGGCATTGCTCTGCTGCATCTTTACATTAATCCTACAGATAAAATCAAGTTGGGGGGGGGGCGGGGGGGGGGGTTGTAGTGGTGTCAGGATTCAGTTGTCAGCATTGCAGCCTCATAGATCCATCATCTCTATTTTCTGTGAATGTCTGTGTAGATGTTACATGCACTATCTGTGCCTGAAAAAGCTTTTCTTCAAATAATTTGATATTAGAAGGTCATTCAATTCCAGCATGCTTATTCTAAATTTGTACTGTACATGAATTCTTGCCATATTTTTAAAAAGTTTTGAACATGTCTTCTAAAGGAGAATTTGATGTTTTTTTCAAAATTGAGATAATATAGACCGTTGCTTATCCACAGAATTATAGTAGGTGGGATGGAAATCTTCCAGTTGAGCAAGATAAGTCTGCACACTAGTAGCATGGTGTGGATTATTACAGTCAATTTCTTGTTCTGCAGTTTAATTCCATCAGAGAGTATGGCAAATATTGCTGTTAGTGTATTTGGAGTGATTTTAACACTGAGGCTGTTTGCAAAGTATGTAAAGATGTTGGTTCAAAATGATTCTATTTTTGTGCATTCCCAAAACATGTGGCTTAATGTTGCTGGAGCTAGAATGCAGCGTTTGCAACTTGGGTCTTGCCCTGGGTACATTTTAGACAGTTTTAAGGGAGATAAATGTGATTGATGAGAGACCTTTAGTTGGATTCTGGAATGTTGGTGTTGATAGAACTGGAGTATATTCCATGTATGGCTGAGTTCCACTCCTTTTATGAGATGCTAATTGAGAGGCCTCTTTTCCCCTATTTCCTAGGATCTTTAAGACGTAGATTCTATGAGATATTTTCATACGTTCTTGAGATACTGTCAGAGTCTTCATTATGACTGGTCACATCTGTCTCTGGGATTGATAAATGTGATGTGTGGAAAGTTGAGAGGTTTATTTTAAAAAAAACTTCTGATTTGCATATAGTAAACGAAGTGTTTAGCTGGGAAGTGGAATTTGGAGCGTGACTGTTCATAAAACTTGATTTCTTCAAAAATACTACAAACCAATAGTATTCAAACCATTATTGCCTGATCTTGGCCATATACTCAAGACAGAACTGCAGTGTTACATACTGTATGTTGAGAATAGTAGCATTACTACTGTAAAACATAATACTACCTGATGCCTTATACCCACAATATTACCATGGGTTGAAATGTAAATAATCAACGTGAACCTCAGTGTTAACATTTGCAGTGCCCCTTGTAATGCATATGTCTCTGTTATATGCCATTTGGTATGGTATTTGTTAAAGCAGTTTTAATGTTTGTGATGTGCCATCTATTGGAATGACAGAGACACAGCAATTGGATGGACACACAGACAGATACACAGACACTTATCCTTTTATGAAGTGCTTTCATTGGGCAGTCTCCCTGGCACCGGAAGTACTCCAAGGTCTGTGATAAAACAGACTGCATTCCCTTATTCAAGCGATTTGGAGCCGGGAGATAGTGGAGCAATGCTTCAGTGGAGGAGGGTAGTGCAGTAGGGAAAAAGGAGATATTGTGAGATATTGCGTGTGCTTGTGTTACATTTGGAGGTATTTAAAATAAAAACCTTCAATTATTTGAACCTGGGACTGTACAAGTGTGTTTGTGTTGGGGTTTGGGGCAAACCGACGCCCTGGGCTTATCACTATATATATATATATATATATATATATATATATATATATATATATATATATATATATATATATATATATATATATATACTGTATATACAATACTGCGGTGGGTTGGCACCCTGCCCAGGATTGGTTCCCTGCCTTGTGCCCTGTGTTGGCTGGGATTGGCTCCGGCAGACCCCTGTGACCCTGTGTTCGGATTCAGCGGGTTGGAAGATGGATGGATGGATGGATGTATATACAATATATATTGTGGCGGATGCCCAGGACCCACACCCGGCCGGGACACCCCTTTGGCACTGAATCCGGGGGAGCAGCCATATGAGGCTTATTTCTTCCTCTGGAAAACTTGGTGGCAGCCCCCTGGGTTGCATGGGGGGCCACAATTCTGGAACACTGGAGCTCATCCCTGTTAGGCTCCATGGCCACCGCCAAGGGGAGCTGCACAGCTTCCTGAGCCCGTTTGGGCTGTAATGCAGCCACACCCGGAAGTGCAGCCTGAATTAGGTTAATTATCACCTGCAGCACTTCCGGCTGGTCTATAAGAGGAGCCTGCAGTCACTACTTGAGGCGCCAGAGTCAAGGAGGAGGACAAAGCTGCCAGGGAGGAGTGGAGGAAGAAGAGTGTGTTGGTGTTTTTCTTTTTTGTGTTTTGGGGACTGTGTAGAGCCTGTGGGACACAGGGAAGACGTGCCCCACGGCTGAAGAAAATTAAATCTTTTTGTTTCATTTTTACGTGCCTCTATTGTCAGTCTGTGTCGGGACGATGCCTATATAGCGCCTTTGCCACAATATATATATAAAGTATATACAGTGCATATATATCTATCTGTCTCTCTATATATCTATACAGGTATCTATCTCTTTCTCTCTCTCTCTCTCTCTCTCTCTCTATATATATATATATATATATATCATTTTGTTGTACACTGTGAATGAGCTTGAAATTAACCAAACAAACCTTATCATCACCCTTGTAAGACTTGGAGAAAAAAAATCCTTAAAAATGCCAGTTTCCTAAAAAGAAATTATAATTGGAAAATACACTACAATTTGTGCCATTGGCATGGAAAACAGTTCTAAATATCTCTGTTTGCAGTTCATGCATGTTGGTGTGGAAATGCTACCCTCTAACAAAATTGCAACTTCCAAAACTTCAAACAGTGACACTCAAGATACTGAACATCAAGCTTGTAATATAAGAGCAGTTACTAGTGATGTATGCAAACTGATATTACGCATCTCTATGAGAAAACCTCTGCCCAAATCACTTTGTCTACTTCGCAGGCTTTAAAATATGTTTATCCGTTGATGTTCTTTTTCAGTAATTTGACATTTTCTTTTTTAGCATTACTCTCTGAATGCTAGCACAGAATCTATATTTTTATACCTAAAATATATTCCTTCTCTTATTAAGAAGTTGTTTCTCGTTTGTATTGATTAATCTATTTTCTTGCCTGTTTAGTCCAATAGATGGTAATGGGTAGTTGGAAATCAACACAGTAGTATTGCTTTTATTTTTTATGCTTTTTTCATTTCTTGAATCTTATTTATAGTATATAATTGTGTCAAGTTGGTAAAGCAGGTGTTTAGAATAAAAGACAAATGCCATTAGCCCATCTGCTCTATCTGCTTTAGTTTTTTTTGTTGGGAAATCTCCTTTTCCTTTTTAATTAAGGCATTATTCAATAATTTAGATAATTCTACAAAATGTTAAATGACACTCCACAGATGAGCATTCATGCAGGTATCAGCTGGCAAGTGTAAACTGGGCATCAGACAGCGACAAAGGTCAGGGCAAGAGATATCATCAGACTAAAAAGCCACGCTTTATTTAAATGAAGACGTGTCTAAATAAACAGTGACACCATGGGTAATTTTAGTAACGCTTAAGGCTGCCAACAAGTCTCAAGAGCCTGAAGGAGCCCGGGTCATTCTCACACCTCTTCAATCACTTTCTAGCATGGCTCACAGTCAGGCTGTCCACAGCCTATAACTGTTGTCCATCACACCGTCTGCTTTGTGAAGTGACGATCTTAACAAATTGATTCTACCTTGTTAATCTTTTGGGTCAAGCTGTTTTTTTTTCTTTTTTTTGTGAAGAAGGAAGAAAGAAATGTTGCAGACAGCATTTGTTCAACTGCAGCTTCACTTGCATTTGGCAATATTGCATTCTATATTAAAAAATATTGAACATTCACCAGTTCAGAAAGAAAAATTAAACTTAAAATAATTTTTAGTCACATGGTTCTTGGTGTACAAATAGTAAAATTTTATAATTAAGCCTGAGTTTCAGAAGGAAAAATGGCAACATACTGTATGAGTCTGCTTCTTTGTTTCCTCTTGCACTCCTTACTCTGGAAATGTCAAAGGTGTTTTTATATACACATATGTACAAATGTGTAAACACATGCATATAGAGTTGATATACTTTAATGAGTGTATATTTTTTTAGAATCAAAAATTTCATTATTTTAATATTGATTAATTTTTTGGTAATTGTCATGACAGATATTCTGCCAACAGAAAAGACAGGATACAGTATGAAGAAAGGTTATATTGAGGTTTGAGAGAAATAAAGAGTCCTAAGGGCTGCAGTTAATGCATTCACGAAGGCCATTTATGGTAATTTGTCTTACCGAATGAATTATAAGGCATGGCTATGTGTTATCACAATAACTCTTACACTCTGGTTAGCAAAGAACAAAAGGTTTCTATTAGCTCTTTATTATAATAATTAAGCTGTAGTCAAATATACAGTGAAAGTATTGAATGCACATGTTGGTTTTACTGTTAAAATAAGTGAATTATTGTGGGGAAAAAAATATTAACACCGTGGATGGTCTGAAATGTCAGGGAAATAACCAAAAAATGCAATTGAATTATTCTGTTTGGACAAAACTCTTGGTATGTCTTTAAAAGACAAAGGAATATAACAAGTTACTAAGTTTGATAAAGAGGGTTGCATCAAAAAGTTGCTTTAGGTATAAACAAAGTGAACTTCTTATCATTAGGAATTCATATTTTTTCCATATAGCCAAATCTGAAACTTGAAAAATCTGTAAACAAATTTGAAGTAAATTAACAATGCTAATACTCCACAATGGAATTGAAAAGTTTTTTTAAAATAAGTAAAACAGTGGATGGAATTTATTGGACTGAAAAATTGTCTTTTCTGAAAAAGAAGTCAGGTAAGTGAGCCTGAGTGGAGAATGCTGATGACAATTGTTGAATTTCCATTACAGCCATAATATATCACGCTGAATAGTAGTCTTCTTGCATACAAAACAGACAATGTACATTCATAGATTTAAAAAATATATATAAATCTTTGAAATGTACCAAACTTGTTTCCTTGCTAGTCAGTGTTTGAATCTGGTCCAGATTTGTCTTCTTTTCCAGGTGATCTCACTACTAACTGAAGGCACTCATTAATAGAAACAGTTTTAGCAACATTAATATAGTTAAATCCTCCAGGTGCTCCGGTTTCCTCCCACAGTCCAAAGACATGCAGGTTAGGTGGATTGGTGATTCTAAATTGGCCCTAGTGTGTGCTTGGTGTGTGGGTGTGTTTGTGTGTGTCCTGCGGTGGGTTGGCACCCTGCCCGGGATTGGTTCCTGCCTTGTGCCCTGTGTTGGCTGGGATTGGCTCCAGCAGACCCCCGTGACCCTGTGTTCGGATTCAGTGGGTTGGATAATGGATGGATGGATGATGCAACCAATCCCTGTCAATCACTCAATCTTCTTTTTATATAGCACCCTTCACAAGGTGCTTTACAAAACATATGAATACATTTCAAACAATTTTCAAACCAGCTACCAGACACAATCTTTAAGCTACACAAGAAAACAAGCTGAATAACAAATCCACCTTAATAAAGGGGTAAGTGAGTCTGACGGTTGCTAAGTCTCTGTCATTCAAACAGGTGGCACATCACAAACATTAGCACTGTTTTATGAATTCTATACCAAATAACAGAAACATATGCATTGCCTGGTGCACCGCAAACATTAACACTGAGGTCTATGTTGATTATTTAGATTTGAACCTGTCTTAGACAGGTAGCACAGCTAGCATAAGTAGATATAATTATAATATAGTTGAAATATGATCAGTACAGCCATTACAGAAGAATAAATAGAGAATATAGAAGAGTAAAAAGAGAATGTATCTCCAAGTAAGACGAAATGCAAGTGAGAAATTGTGCCACATGGCATGGACGGGCATCCCAACCAGGAGAGGGGAAGGTTCCTTACCCAGGCAGGAGGTCCCAAGTGGACAGACAGGCATCCTGGCTAAGTCAGAGAAAGGTACTGTACCCGAACAACACTCCCCAGATGAATGGATGGATGCAAAATCCCAAACAAAGGAGAGGAAGATTCCTTACCCAGACAGGAAGCCCCTGGCAGATGGACAGGCATCCCAGCCAGAAATATTTGGAGTACCTTCCCTGATTGGAATAAAAGGGAAGTGCAGGGGAAGGACTGTCACTGGTGGCTGTTTATTCCCCCAGAACACTAGATGGCAATGGCCCTGGATATGGGTGCCTGGTAGGAAGCCAGTAGGGCATGCTGGGAAATGTAGTCCTGTAACACAACCCTGCTGTGGGTCATGGATGCTGCAAGAGTGTGCTGCAGGAAGTTACACTCCCTGGTGCCAGAAGTGCTCCCAGGTCCTCAATAAAAGGGATCGCACTGCATTGTCCAGGCATGTCGGAGCTGGGAGGCAGAAGGGCAACACTCAACTGGAGGAGAGCAGAGCATTAGAGAGAGGAGAGGAGACAAAAGAGAAGAGTCAACTGGTTTTGTACTTGTTATATGAGGTATTCTTGTGATAAAACATGCTTTATTTGAACCTGGGACTTTCTTGTGTGTTCGTGTTTGGGGTTTGGGGCTTTCTGGTGCCCTCAAGCATTCACAGTGTTTTAAGCTAGATTTAACAGAGCTTCATGAAGAGACCTCTAGTAGCATTATTTTGAACTTCCTTAATTGGTCAATACTTCAAGCAGGGTGACCGTTAAAAGGTAAACTGCGGTAATCTAGTCAAGAGGTGATGAGGGCTTGACAAACTATTTCTATATCAAGGGAGGAGAGTGAACTGTTAGTTTAAAAAAATGTTCAGAAAGTTGTATAGGAAGAAGTCTACTTTGCATTTGTAATGAGATTCATTAAAATTATTATCATTTGAAATTTCAAGCATTAAAAAATATGACAAACTAGATGTGGTGTCCTTTAAAATTGTATACTGTAAATGATAGAGAGATCTCTTGTGGTGACCATCCAAAACAAAATAGCACTGAGGTAGCCAAATAAAAATAAAGATTTCTATCTATCTATTATATACATAAGCACAAGGGAGCAATGTGGAAAGGAAGATGGACAAAATAACAAAAAACAACAAAAAAGCAAACTTTGCTACCACGTTGGGCCTAGCAATAAAAATGTATCTGCCTGTCTGGAAGTGAGAGGTTATAAACAATCAGAATTATTTAAAGGGAAAGTTGGAGCAAAACTTTAGGTGTAGGGAAACTAAGCCAGAATATCTTATATCTTAAGTCCTAAATACCTAGGCCTCCAAAAAGGCAACCCATCTTACTGACTCATCTCAAATACAGCTTAACCCCATCCATTCCTTTCTGGTTCCGTTGTAAATTGTCTGTACCGCTCCAAACCTGTTATGCTACGAGTCTGACCGCTAACCCCTTACTTTCACTTCTGTTCTCTAAATGCCCCTCATAGTTTTCTCCACATGTTTTGGTACAATTCCCTTGATTCCTCCTTTTGCTGCTTTGTCTCTGACTCAAGGCACTTGATTTACTCAATTATACCCCCCTTTCATCCCACTTCTTTCTCCTCCTGGACTCCCTGGTCTTTCTCTCACCTATACCTAATTAATAGTATAAATACAGCCAAGTTGGCACTGGCCTCTTGCTGGAAATCTCTCAAGTCTGTCTCTTTTATTCTCTGAAAGTCTCCTTTCTATTACCTGTTGACTTTCTCATGATGACGGATTAATAGGTCATCCAGTTCCAATATCAGTATGTGGCCTCTTGCTGTCTAGCTGGTTGGAAGCTGCGTGGCCAGTGATGAGAAATGTGGAGATCTTTTAATATTTTCCATCTTTCCACTTTTCCACCAGCTTTTTTAAATGTCTACTTTGGCAGTGCAGCCGCTGCCCTCTCTTATGGCTGTTGTGGAACCACCCTTAACTTTCCTTCTCTCTTTTCTGCACCTCTCTTCACAGAGAGGTTCACAAGTGGAGGGGTTCTCTTTTGCCTTTTTGTTTTCAAAATCAGTTATATTTTTTCACTTCTTACATTTTTTTAACTTCAATAACAAATTGATCACAAAACATAACAGTCAAAAAAAGGATAAGATTTAAAAGAAATGGTAGAAACAAAAAAACAGTCATGAGGGTTTCAAGAATTTAGTTTAGGAACATTTGTACTCTAAGTATTGTCAGTATTTTCATTTTATTACAAAAATAAAAAATATTAAAGTCACATAATTACTTTTAAATGTACTCAGAATTAATTCAGTAAAAATGTGTTAACACAGTAATCAACTCCAGTTTGAATTTTGATGAACATCAGATTAATGTATTTATATAAAAATGCATAGAAATGCTTTTTGTAGTAGCCATAATAGCTTTTGAATTTTCAAAAGTATATAGATGTAGTAATCTCAAAGGAAAATATGCTGAATAAAATGCAGTCACCTATTGTCACAATATTATAGGAATTTTAATTCACAGTGCTTACTAATAATGTTATATTATAAAGGGTTAAATATCTTCCCAACTATCCAGCGCACAACAATTAGCATAGGGATGAAAAGCTTTTTTAGTTGTATGGGAGACTTTGTTTAAAAATATAAATATGGATAGTTTTATTTGAGGTTTTTGATGTCAGTAAAGTAAATATATGGTGTTCAATTTATGAAGTGTTCTGTTTAGAAAAAAAGGGTGAATCATTTTCACTTTGACTTTTAAACCTTCAGATCCCACAGCAATTAGCAGTATGAGAACCCGTCAAACTCAGCGGCAATTCACAGTCCCCTTTCATGAAAGCTTTTTCTGTCATACAGCAGTTGTCAGGTCGTCCTGCTACCTTTGGGTTAGGCGGCAGTAGTGTGTAGAATGACCCTAATTAGCCTGATAATAGCCCTGCGTTGAAAGGCTTGTTGGTAATCAGGGCTAATTAGGGTCAAGGTATGCCAGGGTGGGCGGGCTGCCCTAAAAAGCAAAGTGCTATTTAAGGAAGCTGGAAAAAGAAGAAGGGGCTTTGGCACCCCAGCAGTGTCAACGTCACTTTAAGTATCACGTAAAGTACCTCATTTTCTCAAATGGGTTAAAAAATTAACAGAGGGCTTGCATTAATATAAGACATGAAGTCTTAAAATTAGGCTAGCTAATGTCATATTTGATTTTTAAATGTTAAATTTTAACTTGTATAGTATGTTGGAAAAAAAAATTAAATTAATGGATGATTGCCAGGAGCCTATCTCAGCAGTGTTAGGCACAAGGTAGGGATTACAGGCAACACAAACACACATATCCATATTGTGATGGGGTTTCTTTTTGCCTCTCTGTTGTAATGCTGAAGTTTCTTTACTATTTTTTCATTTCACTTAATGTATTCTTCTACCAGTATCTTTCTGCTGTATTTACTATAGCATATACAGAAATACAACTTGATTCATTGACCAGACCATGCCTTATCCTAAAGGGGGCGTTGCAGCAGTGTGAGATCTCCTGAACAGACACCCGCTATGCTGCCCAGCTTCTGTTATTTCTGGAGACTAAAACCAAAAGGGTTTTTTAAACAAAAGAGGTATTTACAGGAATACCTCTCACCTAGTGACGCAACATTCCACCCATACTGACAAGTTTTTGTTGTAAATGGAGTGTGCAAGAGCACCACCAGGGAGGACGTCTCACATGTGGACAGCAGGTCTGCTGCTTGTCTGAAATGCAGTTTGATCAAGTTTGCTCTGTTCTCTGACTGCACATCTGTTTTACAAAACTTCCAAACTTTACCTGTTTCAACCATATAGCAGATATTTTTGCCAGTAATATAAGATGGAGGAAGTGTACTATTTCAGAAACACATCTCTTCTGTACCTCTGAAGTCAAAGCAAAACCAAATGTAATTAATTAATCAGCTAACAACATGATTATGCAAACAGAACTTTTTGTTTATACTAACTTATGAACCATGAATATATAAATACACATACATTCATGCATTCACTAAATTTGTCGTGCATATTTTCAGTGGCTCATTCAATATTTTGTACAGTGCTTTTCATAGTTGGCATTAGAAAAAGATACTTTAGGAAGACTTCAAAAACAAAATTGGGTTTATGAAGGAATAATGCAATGTAATAACATCAGTATAGCTGCCTTCTCAAAACATTCAATGTAATCCCAGTTCTGTGGATTGGTCCCTATGATGTTGGACTTAAAACTACATCAATTCAAATCACTGGCTCATTATGCAAAAAAAAATAATAAACTACATCCATCTCCACTTTTTTGATAAAGAAACATAAGAACAAATCCATTTTTTAACCAATACAAAAAAACAGCTGAAGATAGTGATAATCTTAATAAAAAAATATTAAAGGATTACCATATAATGATGGATGAATCAAGCTGTTACACTAAAGCTTTAAACACACTATACATTTGTATTTTTGTGTGTGTGTGATAATCACTGGGAAACTCAACAGAAGGGCGTGATTGGAGATCAGTGGGTGTCAATCAGATGAGGAATTACCCCCAAAAAAGTTAAGCATGAGAAGTATCCAGCCCAAATTAAACATTTAAACAGTTAAATACAGTATACAGTACATCTAGCCAGAGAGGGATCCTAAGCATCATAATGCATGCTTGGTGCTGGAGGTTGGTGACATGTTGTTTAGACATAAAAGTAAGAATTCCATTGTACTCTGTACACATGGGCTATGCTACCCACTAGAGATTTTGGGCTTCACAAATGGATTTCCTATTAGGTCCCCTACCCTGACAAAACCAACTTTGTCCAATGGCTCTGCCACCACAACAACAAGCTGAAATCCTATCAAAGCTTTTGATAACTTTACCTATGCAGACTGGTATAGCTCTATTTGAGTCCCATATTTAATAGGGCTATCAGATTAGCAAACAAAATTTAAAGTTTTTAAATTTTTAAAATTCAAATTAAAAATATGTACATTTTTGCATATATTCGAACTTAGGTTAATGATTATAGGTGTTACTTGTTTGTATGCTTTTTTATACATTATTAATATATTAACAGTGGCATCATCAACAAGAAAAGCCAGCAATGAAAAAACAGTGCTACTCAGAAAGCGGTTATTTAAAATATAAAAGTCACCAAAACCCAACACAGGTGCACTCTGTAAAACAGAAGCATCTGCATAGTCATCTTGTCTTTAGTGTTAAGCTGATAGCTGTGTGAGCAAGGACATTTTAGGATAGCCAGGTATAAAATCAGCCCTGATAAGGAGCTTAAATCCTTCTGAGACACAAGCACTGGCACTGCACTTCACTACAATAGTATTCATATTTTATCTAGAGTTTATCTAATCTAATCTAAAACACCTGTATGTACTAACAGAAATATGTACATATGCACATTGCTACTTGTAATGCACATTTGAAGCCAAGATGAAATCACCCAGGCATGCAGATCATATGTTTCTCCCCAGTTAAGTGGCTTTTTGCTCTTTGTGGACAGAAAATGTTTTTTTTTATGTAAATAGAGTCACTCTGACTCAATTGAATAAGATGGTGTCTGTGTCTCCCAAATAGCAGAACTGAATACACTAAATGTTGCATTGTAGTAATCTGTACATGATTAGACCTCATAAGTTTTATTTAGCAGATGTTTTTAAAGCTACTTAAATACTGTAATTGTATTCTTTATTTAAATACTAAAGTTTTACATACAATATTGAAATATGCATAAAAATACAAATAATTAAAATATTAAAATGGAATACAGAAAATGAGCAAAAATGACTAATAATAAAGTAATTATTGTAATTCTCATAAGTAATAATTCTTATAAGGGTAGAAATCATGCAGTAACAGGCTGTAAGGTTTTAACCAGCACATACCAAACATTCATTAAAGAAAATGTTAAATAAGGAACAACATCTGATCCATTTATGCTTATAAATTAAATATTTCCCAAATAATATTAAAACATTGACCGGAAATAAAGTTGTATAATTAAAATATTTACTTGGTGGGGGTTGATTTGATTCAAACCTAGTTCTGTAAAACTTGACTTGCTTGAATGGAATGTTTTTTAATTTTAAATAAATTACGTCTTGCCTGAAGAAGGGGCCTGAGTTGCCTCGAAAGCTGGTATATTGTAATCTTTTTAGTTAGCCAATAAAAGGTGTCATTTGCTTGACTTTTCACTAAATAAATTCAATAAAATGTTAAAAAAAAGGTTTGTTCTGATACAAGGAAATAACATCCTTTAATAAAAAAATAGTATCTGGGCAATCCAAGTCCACATTTTTTTCATAGATTTCTAAAGATGGGACTGTCAAAAAATAAAGGTGTTGAACTTCTCGTTGTGAAGGACAAAATATGAAATAAATGTCTATTTCTGAAAACATTTTACTTATAATTAACAGGATAAATTTTACAGGGAATGAAGAATTTTATTTTGGATTTCACAATTCTTTGCAATTACCTAAGCTTTCTGCCAGTTAATTTTACCTTTATGCCCCCCACATAAACTATATGCTCTTGGATTAATCGTATTTAATAAATATATATGAGTCCAGGTAAATGTTTTGTTACATTATTGTTAAAATATTTAGAATGCCAATAAAGATACCAGGAAGGCTTTTGACAATAGCATGATAATGCTTACATAAATATAACAGCCTTGTTGGAATTGCATTTAAAGCTAAAATAAATTCTGGAAAAAATACTGACAAATCAAGTTTTTAATATAACTTTATAGCAATCTAAAATATTTTAATCAATGTCAAATAAATTTAAAATAAAATAAGATTGTTCTTAACCCAAACATCTAAAAAGGAAACAGTTCTGCTACCCTTAGTGCTTCAGCTTAAAAATCTGACAAATGACTTGGGAGCTTCTCACATTCAAAATCACATGGAAGAAGAAAATTAAGGCCAACATATCTCTTTAAGATTAATCTTGCAATATGGGTCAGACTTGACCCTTTATGCAACAAAATCGTCTTGATGCACTTAACTTGAAATGCAGCCACAAAACTGCTACAGCTTATAGATTACATTTTGTAAAATGAGTTTGAGTGTTTAGCAGGAAAGTACTAAGTTAGCGTTAAAAAGCTGTCTAGCATTAAAATCATCAATCGTTTTCTATTTCCTGCGATACAGCACATTCCTTGTGGATTACTTAATAATAAGCATATGCCTGCACAGCTTATTTGAACTGGCTTCTAATTAGATTTTTTTGATCTTTTGGTTGTTGGTGTAGAATGAAAAATCCTGTAAACCAGTTTATTTGCACCACATATGAAGAATGGACTAATGTTAATAAACTGACCAATCCTTGAGAAAAATTGAGTGACCACATGTTGTATTCCTGTTTCTCGCTCCAGTACTTCTTGCCTTTTGCTTTAGGAACTCTTGATTTGGCTTCAATGTTTCGATTAATTAAAACAAAAATAATCTAATGATGGCTAGCAAGTTTGTGGATTTTACTGCTCAAAGATTCAATTTAATGAGGAATGGGCTGAACCATTCCAGCTAAAAGAGAGGGGGGAATAATATGTGGCGGCTGCCTGGATTGTTATAAAAATAGTTTTGAAATTGTAAGCAAATCATTTTTTACATCTATTTTCAATAACTATAATCATCCTAACTTTCCCTGACATTACAGCACCCCTGTTACACGTGACAATACTACTACACTACAAATGCATGTGTACTGCCATTAGGGGGGAGTTGAAACAGCTGATGATTTGTAGGGGTATTGGACATTGGGGAAGGCAGTAGAGACCATTTAGAACAGGGGTGTCGAACTCCAGTCCTGGAGGGCCGCAGTGGCTGCAGGTTTTCATTCTCACCATCTTCTTAATTAGTGACCAGTTTTTGCTGATAATTACTTCTTTTAATTAACTTGACTCCGGCCCCTTAGTTGTTTCTTTTTCCTTAATTAGCAGTCAAACAATAATGAGACATGAAACAACTGGCCACATGACCAGCTCACCTGTGCCCATTACACAATATCTGAAAACAGAGAAAGGTGGAGGTCTCAGCAAGGCTGATCTCTCAGGTCATCAAAACATCTTGATGGTGTTCTTAGAAAAAAATATAAAATCATCAGTTTTGGAAATGCCTGCTGTGGCAGAAAGAATAATTAAATAATGGGTTTAATTAACAGCAAGCATTGGCTTCTCATTAAGGTTGATCTCTCAGGTCACCAACCATTTTGACATTGATGTTCTTAGAAAAAACAGAAAAATCAACAGTTTTGGAAATGTCTGCTGTGGCAGGATGAGAGCAGCAAGCCATGGAATTAAACAACTGGATTAATTAGCAGCAAGAATCGGCTTCTCATTAAGAGATTAGTTGGAGTGAAATTGGTTGGAGTTTGAAGCCCCAGTTTAGCTGGTCATCTGTCAGCTCGTTTCACATCTCATTTCTGTTTGGCTGTCATTTAATGAGGAAACGAATCAATTCAGAGGACTGAATCCTTAAAAACAAGGCTATTAAAATGAAGGGAAAAAAGTAAATTATCAGTGAAAACTGGTCACTGATTAGGAAAAGTGTTAGAATGAAAACCTGCAACCACTGCGGCCCTCCAGGCCTGGAGTTCGACACCTGTGATTTAGAAGGTAAAGGTAATTTTCCCCAGCTGACAGAAGGCAGCACATTCACAGTACAACAGGCAGCCAATACAAAATCATTAGTATCAGTACCTTTAATGGAAAACTAGTGAACACAGCTCATATATTATTCAGGGATACTGAAAGACTTTTTGGGCTAGTGGAGTCAATTTTTAAAGATCAGCCTTTACTCTAGAAATTACCCCCAGAGCACATAGAGGATGAAGCTGTGGGTTCGGAAGTGATGGCCTTCTGGCAGAGAACAGTTATGTCTGGATAATTAAAATCTAAGGAATGGAAATAGAAAACAAGGTGCTGAGTATTTAGTATCCTGAGACGAAAACAGACAAAAAGCCTTTCATTAAGGATTCTATACCTAGGAGCTGTTTAGTTAGATACAGTATGTACAAAGCAGATTATTATTAAAACAGACAATGTGGCTTAGTGGCCAACTATATTTGAAACCATAAGGATGCTAGTTGAATTCTGAAGTCCCAATGGCAGTGAGCTAGTCACTTTGATTGTTTTTAACTCCTGTCATAATAAATTATAATAAATTGTAAAGTCTGCACTCAAATTCTGTACTTGCAAAGGAGATGGCGTTCACTATAGGAATATGCTATAAAAATAATGGCTAATTGTCATTTTGTGTTCAGATGTATTTGTGTTACACCCTTCTGTTTTTGTGAATTACCAGTCTTGGTTATGAGACTGGGAAATGTCACACTTAGACAGATTCGTAACTCCATAGTATTGAAGTAGATTGGGTAAAGTATTGAGTCTCCACCAACGAAACTACCAGAGACATGGCAAGAACAAGCTCTAAACAGACAATCATAGACCCTGTGATCAAACAGTTATGCCAGCAGTTGTTTGACAGCAGTGGAAACTAGTATGGCACTCTATACATACAAATAAAGAAAAAGATAGACAGACAGATAGATTAATGCACATTAGGAAGGTCTCTCAAAATGTAGTGTTCTTATATTACTCACATTTATCTATGCACCTTGAAGGTTACCTATACAATGTACAGTAAATGCAGTAATGAAATAGATGCAATGAAGGATGAAATAATAATAGATGAGGGTGGCACAATGAGTTGTGCTGCTGTCTCACAGCTCAAGAGTTTTGGTTTTGATTTCTGGTCCAGTCACTGTCTGTGTCTAGGTTTCACTTCATTACCCTTTTTGTTTTAGTTTTTCTTTAAGCACTCTAGTTAATTTTTCAGTTTAAATGGACTTCCAGTAAGCGAGTGTGGGTGTGTGTGAATACAAATAATAGACTGGTGACTTGTCCAGAGCTGTTTTTTTACTTCTACCCTTTGCTTCTGGGGCAGACTTTGGCCGCAGCAATGACTCTAAACTGGATTACACAATTTTGATAATGGATTAACATATGGACAATAAGAAATGGCAGAGAGTTTGTCATAAAGGCTGCTTTTTGACATTAATTTACAATCTTTTTTGTTTTTATTTGTCAGATCAGCAAGCAATTGGGGGCAATTTGCAGTGTCATATGTGCAGAGGTCCAGAAGAAGAGAAGCGGAAGAGGAAATGCAGAGAAAGAAAACTAAAAAAATGATCAATGAAGGGAGGCTGGCAGAAATCATAAAGGTGGCAGAAATGAAAGGAGTGGTTTCACATAGAATGAAGTGTTATCAAAGACACAAGTGAGGATATTATTTAGGTTTGCAATCAATCAAAATGTTCTGTAGGTGCCACGGAGGAAGGACAGGAATCCTGGCTGGGATGGAGGATGAATTCATGCCTGTACAGGAAGCCGTAATGGATGGACTGTGAAAATGGGCATACAGGGAGCAGTTAATTCCCCCACACAACAGGTGGCAGTGTTGCTCATGGCTAAACTCGATTAGGACACCCAAAGGGTGGCATGGGAGTTGGAGTCCAGAAATGCAGCCATATTTGGGTCTTTGGGTACCGCCAGAGGGCGCTGCTATGGGAACTTCCCTGGAGTCCACCACAACCTGGAAGTGCTCCTGATAACATGGGTGTGACACCAGGAGCAGTTCTCAGGTCAGAGTCAAAAGAAAGCCTGCAGCCTCACTTGATTGAGTCAGAGTTGTGAGGCAGCGGGCATACCCTACAGGAGGTGGAAGGAGAGAATTCATATTTGTGTATTGTGACTGGTGATTGTATAAAGAATGTGCTGAAAGCAAATCCTTTTTATTGAACCTGGAATCATGTTGAGCATTATTGTGTCTGTGGTTTGGGGCACAGTGGTACACCCTTGTGGTTACAGATCTAAGATTCATATGTTCATTTTCACATCTGCTTATCCAATTAAGGATCTTGGGGAAATATCTCAACAGTATTACAGTAGATGGAAGCCACGTAGCACTCCCTGGATGGGAAACTAGTCAATCATTTCAGTTCTTGTCAGCAAGAATGCAGAGACAATTAGAAACTTGTTAAGGGCAAATTTTGCATGAATATGATGTTACTTTGGAGAATCTAGGTGAATAGTAATGGCAAATTTGTTGGGCTAAAGGCCTGTTTTTGTCATAATTATTCTAAAGTTCCAAAAGGGCACATTCTCTCATAATAAGGCAATTTAGAATCTTTTTTGTGAGGCGGGAGGAAAATCCACCAAGATATTAAGAAAACATGCAAGATTTGACCCCAGTCTCCTGAGGAAGTGAGGCAACAGTTCCAAACAGTGTGTTGCCCAGGACCCTGAAATATACCTCTCACTGTGCTTAAAAAAAAAAAAAAAATTGCCTCCATACTGTTAAAGAACAAGCTGAGAATCCTATATTTCAGGTGTTGAATATTCATCAATATTCTCTGAAGTGGTAAAATTAGAAAAGATGTAAATAGTTTAGAGAGTGTTAAGGAAATAAATAAAACACTGTTCTTAAAAGAATTGAGGTGTAGATTTCACCATGTAAGGGTATCATATAAAGCAGCTGGTATCAATGGCCCACCCGTACTGCAAGCAGCATACATAGTGAAAAGTCTTGGAAGAACTGAAGGCATTCAACTCTTTACAACTCATCAGTTGACTAAACACAAAAGCATAAAGCCAAAAGCAGTAAAACCAGATAAAAATGGGACAAATTATTAATAGGTAATATACATAAAGAATAGAATCATTAGCAAGACAAAAACAAATGCAAGCATTGTATATCTGTGCAAATAAATGTTTCTAGTTAAATAGACTGACTTAATGTTTCAGCTCTTCTTTAAATGCACAGCTCTCACCCACTGTATAAATAAAACTGAATAGAACTTTAGATGATATTATATTAACAAGTGGAATCAAGGTAAATTATTCCCCAAATCGATCCCAAACTATTTATGCTGCTTTTAGAATTCATTCAGATGGCTTTTAAAGCTCTGACTCTTTCCTCTTTAAGAATTAAGTGAGATTAGTAACTCTGGTAAGGTTTGCTACTAATGTGACCATTTCCTAAGACAAGCAGGCAATGTGGTTGCAAACTTTTGAAATTTTACTAACATTTAAACAAGTAGAAGCAAATATAAATGAAATCAAAAGTATAATGCAAGTTGCCAATGGAAGATAAAGCATGAGCTGATTCAGATTAATTGAGCTAAATGGTGTCAAATAGTGATGTGGTTTGAGGTCTCTTGTTGTGAAATGGCACAGGTAGCAAAAGGAAATGAGAAAAAGTCCATGCAAGATCAAATTTCAAGTGAATCTCATTCTGAACACTGCATGTGTATACCTGATGTATGTGTTCTTGTATAATGTATCAGCACTTTTCCCATCTCTTTTGGGTCCTGATCTGGAAGCACAAAGATTTAGCAAAAGAAAGGGTGAACAGCTCCAGATGCCTTAGAGTATGTTTTTCTCAATTTTTATAAATGGAAAACCAGAAACTTCTAGCCAAGGACATACGTACATATGTCACTGGAAGTGCCCAGGAGATTCCCAGGCCATTAAGATCAATAATGTAAACAGGCTTGCCTCTTCCAGTCAGATGACTCCAGTATTGTACAAAAGGGGTCCAGCTTCAAAGAAAGTTGGCTCACTTCTGACATTTAAAAAAAGAACTCCACCCTGACACACCCAATGGCATACAATTTAAGGGTTTCTAAACATGGTAACTTGGGACGGACACAAGTGGATGAAATGTAAACTGTGCACTTTTTTTCTTGCCTTCTTTAGAATATGGGCTGATTGAAAAACCTAGGAGAGACATTTGAGCTTATATTGGCTTGTGTTCCTCATCTTGTCTTCAAATTAAGCATCTTTACAGACTGGAGATACAGTAAGAATTCCTATGTTGGTTGGTGGAGCAACCGCAAGTGGTCCCTGTATAAATATACCACCTGGTGTTGTATTCATCATCTGTTGTTACTACTGTATGACTTTCTAAAGACTGCAGGAGATATCCAAGTAAAAATTAATGACAACAAATTTGAACTTCAGCTGACAAAAATGCATGGATGATTTGAAAAAGCTAATGAGGTTTGGACCGTTTAGTGTAACTATAATCCAATAGCTAAGGATACAGAGGTGAAATAAAGCCCCATTTTAGGTGTATAGAGAACTCTTTGTAGCAACTATGCCAAGAGGGACAATAATTGTAAGCATTCCTTCTGCATTGAGAGACAGTTGTCAGGGAGGCAAGTTAAAGAAAGGTGAACCAGGGAGAGAATTTCCAATGTGTCCAGACACCTTCAGAACATGTTAATTAATTAAATAATTACATTTACAGTATGTAGCACTTTTCTAACCTACTCAAAGCTCTTTACATAGACAATATGGAATCACTTCAACTACCATTAATGTCACAATCACCTGTATGATGTGACAGCAGCCATTTTTGCGCCAGTATTGTTACCAAACACTAGCTATTAAGTGGTGAGAGAGTGAGAGATATACAGCAGTTAGCCAATAAGGGACGGGGGATGATTGGGGGGGGGGGCAGAATGACCAGTCCTTGGTGGGCAGTTTGGCCAAGTCATTTTGAAACATTCTACTGTTTTTCAAAAGATGCCCACACAGAGTTTCATCTGAAGGATATCACCAGTTTATATAGCACTGTTTCTCTGTCATTGCACTGGGGCTTCAATATCCACACATCGACCGCAGGATAAGTGAATGCCTTGGTGAATGCCTCAACAAAACCTCTTCCAGCTGTAACCCAAGTATTGGCTGGGTCTAAACATGGGTAGCTACAAGTGGATTCCCTGTTCTGAAGTGCAGGTGGTATGACATGTTAGAGCTTGGTAGGCTTAGCATTTACTAGTATGAATTCACAGACTGCAGAAAATGGCCAGTCCCTTTGGATACATCTTTGCTCATTAGCCTCTTGTTTCCCTGTGATTGAGCATATTGCATACTCAGCACAGCATCATCCAATATTCAGCAAGCATTGCCATCACTCACAGCCTGTACTTGTATTTGTCTAATCTTGGCTTTTTGTGATTTTTGTGCCTTATATTTTAACCATTTGCTGTTTGAGTTGGGTTACTTTTTTGCATAGTATTTTGAATTAGTTTGCCTTGATTTTAGTCTTTGCTGAAGAACTATGACTTTTGCCTTGTCTTTTGAATCCTTTTGATACCCAACCCATACTTCCCAACCAAATCTTGGCTAATTCGCAAGTTACCTGTATTCTGCTTTGTTTGGTATTTGGTATTTTAACAACATTATAAAATGAAATTTGTTGTGATCTGCACCAGTAATTCATTGCTGTCACACTCAAAATAATTAGATGATTATCATCTCTAGTCATTTAACACGACTTTTGGATTTTGAAAGAACATTTTCACTTTTTTTGCAATTTGTTGTATTCATTGTTTAGTCGTATCGCTTGCATGGTGATTATTTCTTTCACACAACTTCTGTTTTTAACCTCTTTCAACCTTTGCTTATGTTACCATCATGATTCCACTTGATTGTGTTTTAACCTCTATCACCCAGGAAGAAATAAAACTACAAGCAGTATAATAATTTTGTTTTATGTATTCTGTTTTTATAGAGAACAAATACAAGGAACAAATAAACAATTACAACAAATTTTAATGGGAAGAAAAGAAATAAGAGAAATTCCTCCACTGGCACTCATCCAGTCAAAAGATAGGACACCAAAAGTGAAGAACTGGAAAGAAAGGGTCACTAAAGAAATTAAGTCTTTCATATCACTGACCAGGAGTGATGAGCAAAACAGGCAAGTTTCAATGTGTATACAGTTTCATAAAATTGACAGTAAAATTCTTTTTGCAATCAATTGAGTAATCATAAAACACAAAACTCACTAAACAGAGTTTTTTAGAAGTTTTTAAGTGTTTCTGTGGTGGGAAACAAGGAATGATGATCCTCTAAATTCTCATATACACTCATGTGTTTACCTGTGTTCTTTTCTACAGATGCATAATGCATCTGTAATGATAATGATCTATCACACACAACCAAAATCAATTCTATTTATTTCTCTTTTTCACATACATCATACAAGGATGCAGTGCATTTTTTTAGATATGTGACATGCTGCACATGTTCCACACAAAGACATAAAACATTACTGTTTTTTCTTCACTGGAAAATCTCACCATTACCTGTACTAACAAACCTTTCCTGCTTCTTGATTCGTACACAAAAGGTTGAAGATATGTTCTCTCCAAGGACCATGGAGCTTCAGGTTACTTTTCTGTCTCCAATTCAGATCTTTAAGATTGCGTTCAAGATTGTCATCATTGGAAATATTGGGGATCATACTACCAGAACACACTTGGAGGCTCAATAAAATGTCTATATGTGACAGGAAATGAGTCTGGTGATTTTTTTTCCTTTAGAGATCATTATATAAATAGTAAATGATAGCCAGATACATGTAGAATTAAAGCATGTAAATACTTACTGGCACTGTTTCACTGCAAATTCAGTTTTGCAAAAATCATCTTGTTCATTGCTACTGACCAACCATCCAGCTGCTCCCAAGCCAAGAAAGTTTTTTTATAATTTTTAGAGTGTAAAGTAAGGAATTTTTTTTTCAAAGTATTATTCTACAACTGAAGCACTGTCTTATACTTCGGCCATTTTCCAACAGCACCCCAATCTTTCACAGCTTCTTCCATGCAGCACCACTCACTCTCATCTCTTTCCTACACTGCCTTCATGCACATTCACACCACCACTTTCAGCTTACACTGCCTATTTAATGTCAGAAGTAACTCTGTTCATTTTACCCAGCTAGATGAATCAATCCAAGCTAGGATCCTTCAAGAGCCTTGCCAGTGGCCATACACCCAGATCAATAGATTAGAGCAATGAAGAAATGCCTCCACACACCTTGCAGGTTAGTGCTTTCTAGTCACACACCATTTCTTAATTCTGCACCAGAATAAATTTCCTCATGTTATTGAACTAATGGCACAAACTTCATTTGTAGTGGAACACCATTTGTTTTGTGAAATTTTACATAAATTGTTTTACTCATCACTGTTGATAGGGAACTCCAACATCCTCATTCCAACATGTAAAGCTATATATGGTTTATTAATGTGAAAATTATACTATATATACTAGGGGGGCAAACCCCCCTGGTCCTTTTGGCGCCCAACCCTGAGATGCGGCCATTCTGCCGCTCATGTTGTGAAGAGTGGGGCTGAACTCATCCAAAGGATACATGGTCGCTCCTCCAAAACTCCCTCTTAAACAGTGATATAATGGGAAACAAATACAGTTTTTTTTTACCTCCTCTTTACTCGATCAGCTGCTGGCTTGCTGCTGCCGCCATGCTGCATGATCTGGATCTCGTACAGTGCTTCGAACATTTAAAAGCCTGTACAGCAGTTGTCCTACTCTTTGTCTTATATTTCCGGCCCCGGGCGTGCTTAAATATCTTGGCACGCTTGGTTAAGTCTTGCGGGACATGAGTTCTTGACATTTTTTAGTTTATAATTTAAAAACAGAATAAGAATCTGAAAATCTAACAACATCACAGTAAAGTTTGATAAATTCTGAAAAGAATGATACCAAACATATATATGTAGGTTTTAAAATAAAGCAGATGTAAAGCATGACAAAAAACATGACATAAACACATCATAAAATTGTTGCACAAAATTGTTGCATTTTTAGGCATAGAATTTTATATATATATATGGAAGAAAAAAGTATACAAAAGCATACATAAAAGTAAATTAGTTATACAGTTCCCATATATGAAATGATTTGTATGCTTGTGAAAAGAATGCCAACTCAACTTCAACATTTAAATTCACTGGAAGACTCTCTATTTTTGTCTGTCTAGTATCAGTGCTGGTCACTAAGATGCTCAGAAATTCTTTTTGTCTTTTTTTTTTTAAACAAAAAAGATCTAACTGACCCTATTTCATACTTGTTTTGTCTGGAGTAGAATGCTGTCAGGCTTGGTGCCACTACTACTACTTTACAACTTTAACCAAACTTCTGCTCCTCTCCTGGACTGAGATGTCAGAGTGGTTGGGAATCTTAAAGGTTATCGGTTACTAATACAGCATGTTATCATCACATGATGCTTCAGTTATGGATTTCAGCATGTTGAGTGTAATATTGTAAATTGCCCAGAAGGAGGTGGAAAGCAAGTTAGCCTAGGGCAACTTTGTTCCAAAAGAATTGTGAATCCTCAAAGATATATTTTATCCAGAAACATTTTTAATTAAAGTTTTTTGTTTTCCTCTCTTCAATTTCCAGTTCAAATTATGCTTCTTTAGCTGGATTTTCTGTTATCTTGTCTTTGATCATATTTTAAACAGGTAGATCTCTGTATTTTATTTATAGAAATAGAAATGTATGCTTATGATTATACTTGTAAACCTGTGTCAACACTGTGATCCTGTCCTCACAGAAGACTGAGCTAAGCTGAAATTAAGAAACTGTTCCCATCTTGTGCTCAATTATGTCAGTATAACCTATAGCCACCTGTGACCCGTAGGTGTATAACAGGTTAGAAAACTGATTAATACTTATTTAATCAAACTTGAGTTTTTTCAGTTGTCTATAGTGTATAAAATTCCTTTTTGGGAAGCTTACTATACATTGAGTTTCCAGCCCCCTTTTGGGACTTACTTATCCACACTGACTTGTAAATAAGCTTCCTTCTTATCAGCACACGTTTACATGACATCAAGCCCCTTTCACACCCTTTCCCTATTATGTGGTAACTTACGTCTCCTTTTGAATTTGGCTACAGATTAATTTTTACTTTTACTTTTCAAGTCCCGTCTAGTATGGCTCTTGGCTCTGTGTTTTCTGCTAGGAGTTTGAATTTTCTGTTCTTTTTCTCATGTATTTTTTCTTCCACTGTCCTAAGACATGCTCTTAAATTGATTAGTGATTCTGAACTCACTCCATGATGAACTGCCGTCCCACGCTGTATTGTTACTAATTTTCTATCAGGGTAAGCCCCAGCTTTCATGCTACATGGCACAGAAAGAATTGGTTTCAACATATATTGGTGGACCATTGCAAAAACACCTGTGAAACTCATTCCAGTGTTGTCTGCCTATTCTATAACTGAGAAAGAGTAAATAAAAAGCATATGTGAGATTAGAAAATTAATTGAGTAAATGAATGTTTTTCTATGTGTGACATACAGTGCAGGAGAAAAATAAATCAGAAACATTATATCAGTGTCTGAGAGTAAAAAAGAAGAGTTCAATTTCTATACCATAACCTGGACCAAATTCAAAACAGACAAAAATGAGCAATAGTGATGACTGAACAATTGGGGTTCAATTTAAGAAAAATGAAGAGGACTGTCATAGCAAGCCGTTTCCTATTACTTGACAAAAGCAGCCTGGGCCAAATGCAACTTCTCATACCCCCAAGAATTTGTTTTTGTAAAAGTCAGCCTAATCTGATCCACCCTTCCCTCACCCCGTCTTTATCTCCTGAGGTATATATAATGGTTGTGACTAAGATTTTACAGGCAGTTAAGCTTTTGTTGAAACAACCTACAGATCATAAAGCAAAAAGGAAGTGCATAACCAAAGGCATCATGACAAAGTGCTAACACTATATATTTCATGATGGCATAGAATGATCCAGTTAGCGGTGGCTGTGGTTATACATTGATGTAACATTTAATAATTCATGTGGCATAATAATTACTATGTACAGTATAAGCATACATGCACTTACTTAATGCAGTTAACACAAGAACATTCTTTAGTTTGCAAAGAAAATAAAGAAATCATTATTTGGTATGAGGGCAAATGTTGAACTTGCCACAAATCTGGGTAGCATTCAAAGTAATATTAATTCAGTGCCTTGAACCAAACTCATAATATAAAGACGACAATGTAAAGATGGCTATATAATAACGTTTTCAATTATTATTATTATTATTATTGTTGTTGTTGTTATTATTATTGGTGATATACACAATCAACCCAATTATTATGAATGGAAAAAATACAATTCTTTCATTATTATTATTGTACTGAATGAAATGAAGTATTATTTAACTTTAAATATCTCTAAATGGATTTCAAAAAATGTGTAGAAATCAATAACAATGATACTGGCTTCTGTATTTCTGTTCTTTCTTATAGGATAAAAAGGGGATTAGAAGACATTTTATAAACTTCATATTTGCATCAAACAGGCATTCCACTACTACAGACACCACAACTTCAAAATTATGGGCTGAAATCTTTGCCTGGATACTACTGTCTATGAGGAGATTGCATGTTCTCTTAATGTCTGAAGGAAATGTCCTCTGTGTAGTTTAGTTTTCTTCCCACATCACAAACATTTATACACCGTAAACTGAGTGTTTATGTATGAGTCCTGCAGTAGATGGCCATCTTCTGGGGTTTGCTCCGTTTTTGTGCTTGAGATAAGCTCAAGGGGTAAAAGCTGTTTGGTTTTAGACTGACTAATATTTTATTTTCAAAGAACATCAATTTTTTCTTTGAATTCATGTTGCCAGAGCAGAAGTTCGATTAACTTCCATCCATCCAACCATTCATTTGTACATACACTACATTAATCTATCCATCCATCCCTTCATCTATAAAGCCTCATTTACACACTATTTACTTGACAACTTTAACCTCAACTGACATACCATATAGCAAGTGGTGCAATTCTCCCAAATGTGATTTTTTTTATGGTGATTTATAGTCATAGCGGGTTACTGGAATCTGATCTTGAGGTTTGATCCAAGCTCTAAATTATAACAAACAAATAAGATCCATCTATTTTGATTACAGATCAGAGGAGTCATTGCCTATTTTGTGTGCAAGTCAAGAACCAACTTCAGATGAGACACATGTACACTCGTCCTACTCACTTATATAAAGTCAGCTTAGACTTGTTCATTAGCTGAAAAAGTACATCTAATGTATCATGGATAAAAATAAAGTATACAATGAAGACTTCTTCTAACCTGATGAATCTAAATTTCTATGAGAATACAACATCAAATGATCTTACAACAAACAGCCTTCCTTAAGTGATTGAAATGAGCAATTGAGGCAATCATGTTAAAATAAAAAAACAAACCCACATTTTAATCAGAAGTTCTGGTGCCTTCTGTATGAGGTGTGTAAATTTCTTCCTATGGATCCCCCAGGGACTTCATTCTCCTGTACCATTCCAAATATATTCAGTTAGATTATCAGGAATCTCATAACTAACTCAATGTGAGTGAGTGAGGGTGGGTGTGTGCATGAGTTTGTTCTGCAGAGGAATGAAGTCCAGGAGTGTGCCCTTGCCCTTGTGGTTAGTGAGGCAAGCTTCATCTCCTTTTGACCCTGCACTGAAAAATTACAAACATGGTGATTTTTTTTTACTGTTTTGATTAGTAGGTGGAAAGAAAAGAAAATTTTAATTTTTCCAGAAAGTTGTTGCCTTGTACTTGGTAAATGACTTTAAAAAGGGATGAATTTGTTTGATGATTGTGTACATCAGCAATACTTCCCCATAATGCTTGGTCTCATTGTTCAATTCTAGGCTTAAGTGACTTGCATGTTCTCCTTCAGTACATGTGCGTTGTTTCCAATGTCTCAGGTCTGAGCATGCAGTAGATGTGCATCTCTAAATATTTCTAGTTTAATTTTGCCTAAGTGTGGCTGTGTTTTCAGTGAGCCATACAAAGAATTAGCATCCAGTCTTGGATGACTTCATGCTTTATGCCCAACTACTATTAATAGTCTAAACTGGCTTTAAGGGAATCACTAAACATCCATCCCTCCATTTTCCAACCCGCTGAATCCGAACACAGGGTCACAGGGGTCTGCTGGAGCCAATCCCAGCCAACACAGGGCACAAGGCAGGAACCAATCCCGGGCAGGGTGCCAACCCACCGCAGGACACACACAAACACAACCATACACCAAGCTCACACTAGGGCCAATTTAGAATCACCAATCCACCTAACATGCATGTCTTTGGACTGTGGGAGGAAACCGGAGTGCCCGGAGGAAACCCACGCAGACACGGGGAGAACATGCAAACTCCATGCAGGGAGGACCCGGGAAGCGAACCCAGGTCCCCAGGTCTCCCAACTGCAAGGCAGCAGTGCTACCCACTACGCCACCGTGCCACCCAATCACTAAACACCAGGGAAGAAACAAAACAAGAAATTGGAAACAGTTGCTTGCAAAGTATGTTTAAAAAAGAACTGCACAAACTGGCAGTTTCTCTAAGTCTGCATATCTGCCCTGAGCAGATCTTTCCATTAGAATCTACTGTATGTAAAAATACACAAAAAGACATTTTACTGCACATGGTAGCAAAGTCAGTAACAGTTGATGGACTCATGGATTTGGCATTCTTGGTTTGAATCCTATGCGTGGTTGTTTTCAAATTGGAGTTTTTAGGATCTCTTGATGTCTATGTGGGTTTCAATCCAAGTACTCTGCTTTTCATTTCATATTCTCTACGATGTGAGTGTTAGGTTAAATAGCAATTCCAAATTGGTGTTTTTTGAGTGTGTGCATCATTGGACTCTATAATGGACTGGCATCAGTTAAGAGCCATTTCCTGCCTTGTTCTCAAAGGTGCTGGAATAGTCTCCAAGATCCTACAGTCCTAAAGTGAATTAAGTAAGTATGAATGTGATGTTATGTACTATAGGTGACCAACAAAGTACACTATGAAAAAATGAAGGGAACACTTAATCAACAAAGTCTAACATCAAGTCAATTAAGATTCAAGGATATCAATTTGTCCAGTTAGGAATCATAAGCAATTGTGAAACAACTTCACCTGCTTTAGTGCAAATGAAAGTGACAACAGGTGCACTGGAGAAGCAACAGCAAGACAACCCCTATGAAGGGAATGAATTTGTAAGTGGTGGCCATAGACAATTGCTCTCTCCTTATCTTCCCTGACTGATTCTTCTCTAGTTTTGGATTTTGCTATTGTCCTTGTTACTATTGGTAGCATGTGGTGGTACCTGCAGCCTTTTCGGGTTACACAGGTCATCAAGCTTCTTCAGGATGGCACATCCATATGTGCTGTTGCAATAAGGTTTGCTGTGTCTCTGCAGTCCCAAGAGTATCCTTGAAATGATAAATGAAAAGTACAAGTTGAGGGATAGATAGAAGAAAATATATAAGTCACTGAATATCCCTCAGTGTCCAGTTAAATCAATAATTAAGAAATGGAAAGAGTATGATACATCTATAAAATTTGCAAACCACAAAAAGTGAGTTATTGCAGAAAGCGGTAGGCCACCAAGAAACCTGTGATAACTCTGAAGAAGTTACAGTGACTTAGATCAGAGAGACTATGCATAAAAGAGTAGGACTTTAGGGCAGTTTTTCTTAAACAGTGGGATGTGACCTTCTATACTTGGGTCATGGTGAGACATGAATTAAAGTAATACTGAATGAAAAAGGGTTTGTGGAAAGCCTTGCAATGGGCTTCTGCTTGCAAGGGGTAAACAATAACCCTAGACGATGATTGGTGGCCATTCACCATGGGGGTAAGGACATCAATCATCAGTGGTTATTATCCATGGGAGACCCCTCTGATGACAATTGGATAACCAATGGACGACAATCTACAGGACTCAACTGATTCTACAAGGGATTTGGAAGACAATTGATCAGAGATTCTCAAAAAGGAAGTATCCCCAAGGGACTCGTAGCAGTAATTCTCATAGGTAGACACCCATCCACGATGTTATTTGGCATCAATTCCTCAAAGGCATAGATCCCCTCGATTACACTTCTCAGCAAGTGCAGGATGCAAAGGCAAAATTGGTTCACAAGAAAAAAAAAGTTTATGAACTTTTTAGGGACATTCAAAAGTTTAGGGGAATTCAAAACTAGACTTTATGTTATTTTGGAAAAATTAAGTAAATAGGCCTTTGTTGGACTGAATGGCCTGTTCTTGTCCAAATTTTTCCAAAAAAACAACTGTTGCATCATTAAGGGAGAGTGGCAAAGAGAAAGCCATTGTTTAAAAACAAAATGGACTGAACATCTCACCTAAAGTTTGCCAGAAGGTGCAAGAGAAAACTCTTAAGTCAGCTGGTAGAAGGTTCTATGGCACAATGAGACCAAAATTGAGCTTTTTGACCATCAGACCAAACGTGATGCCTGACCACTGCATATTATCAAAAACACACCATCCGCATTGTGAAGCATGGTGGTGGCAGCATTGCGGTATGGAGATGCTTCTCTGCAGCAGGCCCTGGTAGAGGGGAAAATGAATTCAACAAACTATGGAAAATCCTGGAAGAAAACCTGCTGATGTATGCAAGAAACCTTCAGCTTGGGGGAAGATTTGTTTTCCAGTAAGACAATGACCTCAAGTAGAATGCCAAAGCTACAAAGGAATGGCTTAGAAACAACAATGTTGATGTCCTGGAGTAGCCAAATCAGAGTTCAGATCTCTATGCATTTGTGGCCGGACTTGAAAAAGGCTGTTCAAACACAGTCTCAGAGTAACCTGACAGAGCTTGAGCATTTTGGAAAGAAGAATTTGCAAAGCTGATCAAGACCTGTGAACAAAGGCTGGAGGGTGTAATGGCTACCACGGTGCAACTACTAAATACTGACTTGAATATTTATGCAATAAATTATTTTGTGTTTGGAAACCAAGGGGAGATACAATTATCTGTTATTAATTTAGAGTGCTTTGCAGAGATTTGTTTTCATTTTTATATTAAGCTATCTTTTTCTTTTAATAAAAGTTAACAAAGCCAAATCAAATCCGCAAAAAACTTCCAAGAGGTGAATACTTTTTATGGGCACTGTAAATTACACTGATACACCTATGAAGCTATGAAGTTACTGTCTTTTGGCTAAAATGCACCATCTTTATATTATATAGCATCTTTCTATTGAGAATACCAAACTAACAAGCTTTAGAAAGTGTAAAACAAGAGCACTGTTGTTTCGTATAGTTTTACAATTGGAGCATAGACAGGATAAGCCAGGGCACATAGTGAGGTCAATGCAGGAATTTTACTGGCAACCTTGTGGATTACAGACCAGTGCCTTGTTCATTAAGCCATATTGCCTAAAGTCTAATTTACAACTGGGGGTTTTCATGAGAATTATGTTTCCAGCTTTCCTAGAGCACAAGGACAGCAAACATATGGCAAATGCAGACACCTATCAGGTTTTTCTTCTCTACATGGAATATTGAAAATTCAAAGGTGTTTCAATGGCGCTTATGTGATTTTTTTTTTAAAGGATACAATATGTTTGCAGGAAGGGGCCATACTGTGGTGTAAGCCTCCCAGATAACAGGTAAGTGGATTTGAGCTAGCAATAGCAGGTTTGCACTGTAAATGCTCTCACATCTCCAGCTGCCTGGTGCTCTGCTCGTGTGCTAATGTAAACTTTAGCTCAGAACTCCCGGAAAGCAAGCCCATAGTTCATGACATTCCTCCTGCTCTGGAAGGCAAAAAAGGTTTCCCAGCAGTGTTAAGTGATTGATTAAATAGAATTGCACTCTCTGAGTGTGGCTTAACTAGTTGCAAATTTCAGAGATTAGGGTAGAGTGAAGCTGAGTGATGGCCGACTGAGAGTTATTTACTTAATGGAACCAGATGCATCCGTTGGTTTCAAATGTTAATGAACCCATCTTACATGGTATCTGTTGTCACACTGTAGCTTCCCATCTGTGCAACTCACTTCATTAAACAGGACATGAAATAGAGGATAACCACTGTAAATTAAATGCTGCATTAAAACATCTTTTGACATTTGAAAGCCTACCTTTCTTTAGATCAATTGCAGGCATCATGCAGCCATCCATCCACTATCAAAACTGTTTAATACAGTTTAGCTTTAGATGGAGTGCCAGTACCCCGCAGACATCTTGCTACCTTTTTGTTAAAATTGCCATCAAAGTAGTGAAGCACATAACAAGGTTATTTACGTGTAAATGACCACGTGTTTTAAGGTATTTTGCCATCGTTAGAGCTACAGATTCATCTTTCAGGAGTGGATGTGGAAAACATGGAATTTGTTTTTGTTAAACATTTTCTTGTTGAATTATTTTTTCTGGTATACACCAGAAGAAAATTACACATAGCACAGACGTAACAGTCGTACCCATTTAATATAATCAGGATCACAGGGCACCATCAGATGCGAGGCAAGAGCTAATACTGGTTGGGACATCAGGGCCCCCAGCTCATTCATTTTGGATACATGTGGATTGTTAAATTGTATGAGTGAATATAATGTGATAAAGGTCCACATTTCACCTGAAAAATCATAAAAAACCAGGAGACTAGTTGTCTGCTGAAAATACATGAGATTCTTATTTTTCATTGCATTGCTTAAACTGTTTTTCTCAGTTCTCAGCTCAATTATAGGCCCTGTAATTTTCTATGGCTGCTGAATTTAAGTGAATCTGTTAAAATGGTTTGAGGATGAAGTAGGCATTCAAGGCTGTGCACTAAATTGGTTTGTATCTTACCTGAAAGGCAGATCTGTGTCTGTTAACATAGATGGGAATTTCTCTCAGCAAGCTCCTCTCACACAAGGCGTCCCTCAAGGTTCCATCCTGGCTCCCCTTCTACTTACCATTTATCTGCTCCCCTTGAGGGCCATCTCTTACAAACATGAAATTGCTTATCATTGTTATGCTGATGACATGCAGATGTACCTCAAAGATAGTTCTGACATCACTTCATCTATATAAAAGCTGTTGAAATGCTTTGAGGATATTAAATATTGGATGGCACAAACTTTCTTGCAATTACAGTAAACGAAAATAAAACAGAAGTCATTATTTTTGGTCTTACCACATCTGCAGTTGAAATCGGCATGCAGTTAGGACCTTTGGCAGCAATGATTCATAATGATGTCAGAAACCTAGGTATCATCTTTGAGTCATCACTAAGTTTTGAAAAACAAATCTCTATGGTAGTAAAGTCCAGTTTTTACCAATTGAGGCAAATTTCTAAACTAAAATCCTTTCTATCACAGGACTTGGAAACAGTCGTTCATACCTTTATTACATCTCATCTTGATTACTGTAATTCCTTATATGTGGGTCTTCCAAAATCTGCTCTGTCGTGTCTTCAGCTGGTTCAGAACGCGGCAGCTAGATTTTTGATTGGGTCAAGAAAAAGGGATCACATCTCCCCCATTTTAGCCTCTCTCCACTGGCTACCGGTGAGGTGTCGCATTGATGTTAAAATCTTGTTTTTAAATCCTTGCATGGTCTTGCTCCAAAATATATCAGTGACCTCCTTCATCCTTATGTGCCACCAAGAGCACTGAGGTCATCTGGACGACTGCCCCTTGTAGTGCCAAAATCTCGGCTGAAGTCTAGGGGAGACAGAGCTTTTCCAGTTGTTGCTCCTAGGCTTTGGAATGACTTACCTCTGCATATCAGGTCTTCATCCTTGATTGTGGTTTTTAAAAGTCGTCTTAAGACCTACTTGTTTGTCTTTCATTGTATATGATGGGATTGTGGTGGATGTTACAATTGGTTGTTTTATTAATCTGATTTTGCATGATTGTTTGTATTGTGTTTATTTTAATGCTTTTTTGTGCAGCACTTTGACACAACCTCTGTTGTTTTATTTAATCTAATCTAACCTAGACTTAATCTTTTAATAATTCTGTCTGTCCTTCCATTTTCCTTATCTACTTGTTCAGGGTGTTTGGAAGTCAAAGTATGCTCAGTGCATATCAACAAGCATAATTACTAACACCAGACCTGGATGTTACACCAGATCATTTAATCATTTATTTAACTGCAATAAAAAAAGCCTGGAGGACAGTTTTTAAAATGGCTAATCTATCCTGACAAGTGATAAGGCAGATGACATGATAATATCCTGAGGAGGTGCTCACAATGTGATGACGCTCTGCCTGCTGTAACAGACTGGAGAACATGCAATCCTGAGTAGAAAACAAGCAGGGAATCTGCAAAGCGGCGTACAGTGAAACTTAGGCGCTGACAGTTTAATTCTTTTTTTAAGTAATCTCGTAATTGGTTGTGTTTGCAGGATTAAGTTGTCTACAGATTTCAGATGCCATCTCTGTTTCTCTTCCAAGTGTTCTTATGCACACTGTTTACTTGCTGATGACTACTGTAACCCCTGTAGACATGACATCACAAACAGTGATATACCCTCAAGGACCTGAAAACTTCACAGAAAGTTTGCTGGCTTCATGCAGTGAGTAAAGGCTCAATTAAATAAGAAGCCAGCAGCTCCATTGAGTTACAAAGAACTAACTTAACTTTTAAAGAACGCTTTATCCAGTATAAGATCATGGGGAGCTGGAGTGGATGCCAGGCAGGAAACCAGAGGTTTATAGGTTGACAGTCTGTTGCACAGCAAAACCAAGTAAATTTCCATATGCATTGCATTTCTCTGGACTATGAGAGGAACCTCAACTCATGCAAAACATCTACATAAACACAGGGGGAATATACAAATAATAATTTAAATAATGATCTTATCTGGGATATCAAGCTAAGGTTTAAGGGCTGAGAGATGGAATTGTCAACACATCAAATGTATAATAGTGTATTTATATTTTTTTCAATATTAGAGACAATATCCTCATTCTAATCCATGGATTAATATATTTACTGGAAGTAGTTGTGGTGTCCCAATAGCCTGCAAATGTAGAAAACATAAAAATATAATTTTATGTGGAGATTTCTGAGTAGGACAGCATTCTCCTACAACACAACAGCTACAAAATCTTTGTTCTTATCACAGCTTGACTTGCTCTTTCTGGAGGATTTCCCAGTGTCTGTGTTGGTCTCTTCCATATTCCCTAGGTTACTTCCACATCCTGAAGACACCAAATTGGTCTGATATGGGTGTGAGCATATATGTCAGATATTAATTTCTGGCATCTTCAAGACATTATAGAAACACGAAATGCTTAATGTACTTAGTTGTGTACACTTAATTTCATTAGTGCACTTCGGGTTCTCCCCATGTCAACGTGGATCTTTGTCTGATTTATCTCCTACATCTGAAAGGGATGTTTGCTAGGTGAATTGGTGAATATAAACTGGCCAGGTATGAATAATTTTATGCACAAGAGCAAAGCAGAGCCACCTCACTTAGGACTGGATCATGGCCTTCTACCCAACACTTACAGTGACATACAGTGGCTCCCCATGGCCCTGATCTGAATAAATGAATGAGTGCATAAGTGAATAGTACACTCCATGCTATTGTATGAACAAGATAGTATCACTTATACAGCATATGAACTACAAATTGCAAGATTCATGTGTTTACTAAAGAATGTGCAAGACACTTTAAATCTCTTTCTTAAGCAAACCTCAGACATTTCCTTATATTTGTTGTTATACTGTTAAGTGTTGTAGGCTTATCTCATTATAATATGCATAGGTTAAACAGAGACAAATGAATTAAAACACAAGTAAAAGTATGCTTGCTTGCATTTGCTCTGTGAGGCACATACATAAACACAGTCATATATACTGTATACATGCAATATTGTATACTAGTAACGGCGCACTGCATGATAATGTGCAGTGAATACACTTGACTTGAGCATTCATATTTTTCATCCTCTTTCTCTTTACGTTTAGCATTTGTTTGCTCAGAGGTCGATGTGCTTTGCTGCTTCCTGAGCAGCTCTTCTTTTCTCCACTCTATTGGCCCGCTTCTTCTCTTCTTTCGTCTGCATCTTTTTGCATTAAAACTGATTAAGTCAGTGTTTATGTTGCAATTACTTAGTATGTTTTCTTTAATTTTTCACTTAAGCAGGCACTTAAGTCTTCAGTCTGCCTCAAGAAGTGATTTAAGATATGAAACTTATGAATATAAGATACACATGCGCCACACGGCCACCCTGCTGGCCACTGCCGAGAGTTGATTCTACAATAAAATAAAATAAGAATAAAAAGAGGAATAACCTTGGAGGCCAATCATCACACCGAAAACGGATAGTAGACGTCACGTAGTATATGTGTATCAAATTTCAGGTCAATAGGTCAAACAGTTTGTGAGCTACAGGTGATTTAAAATCCTGGAATGACAAACGAACAGCCACGGTTGCGTATTATACTGTATATAAAGATGATTAAATATTCACTGAGGCCCAAATATTAACCAGTAAACATGACAACTGAGATGGTCAGAATGGTCATGAGATGTTAGCAGACATGTAAAGAATTATTTATCAAACAGACATTTAAGATATCTGTCACATATGCTCAGATACATTCCCATATGCTTTCCAAAGCATGTTAAGTCTTGGTTAAGGTTTTACAAAGTTTTATATTATGCATAGTATTTATCCATTGCTTGAGATACATTAACCATCACTGAAACTAACATTTTTTTGTTTGCTGTGTGTCCTCTTCGTAAACAATGATAGATTCAGGAATTGGTTAACCCAAAGACACTGGCTGTCATCTTCTAAATGCTGCTATATGTCTTATTTCTGGCATCAAACTGCTTCTTCATAAAAAATTATTCTTTTGTCTGTTCCAGTAACTTGAGTGTTATTTGTGGATAGAAAACATATTTTCAGTCTCACTTGTGTGAAATTTGATCACTATCTGTTTTTGACTGTGTTTACACCCAGTTTTTTCAGGTGCTGCACCTGACCACATAATCTGATCAGGACACACATTAATGGGAGTGTAAATGGGTGCTTGTCTTTAACTACAACTTAATGTTGAACTTTCTTATTTTCTTCAGGTGCAGGTTTGTACAGTACTTTTACTTCCTGAATTTCACATCTCAAAGATTTTGGAAGTATAAAAATAAGTTTTAATCTGATTCTTCCTTTGTTTTGCAAGTAAACTGCATTACCATTAAGAGCTGCCTGATAGGAATTCACACAATTTTTAACTGCACCAGATGATAAACAAAAATCCCCCAAAGCTGGATTTCTGCCTAATCACGTATCAGGTCAGCATACACTTTATGACCTTGGCATTTGTTGAATTGCATATTTAATATAATGTATATTAAGCCTTTTTATGTAATAATTATTATTATTCTATATTAGTATTAACATAAATAACTTGTCAAATTTGTAAAAATTATTGAAAAATCCAATGACGTAGCAGTCACGTGTGTCCTTTGTAATGTATATAATAAATCCTTATGCTCCGTATAACTCTATGAAACCTTATCAGTGGAGTGTGAACTAGTGTAAGCAATGAATTTAAAAGATATTGTTTGTAATATCAGTAAAATATATTGTTTGAACATTTGTAAAGATGAAGACAAGAAAAAAGTAGTTTGGAATTTTAGTCATTTGTATTTTGTTGTTCATATTACTTATGAATACTTTGGAATCACTTCAGTTTGTTTTGTCAGACTCACCCCTACGTGAAAACTCCCACATGTAATGTACCGTTTGACTCTTTCTCAGCATCAGTGATTAAGAATATGATGTTATTTTGATTTTTCATCTAGTCCTTTATGAAACTTATGGAACTTCAGACTTTAAACATTTGAATGAAGCAAACATTTTAATATGTCAAATATTTGACTCAATTATTCATGAGTACTAATTATTTCTTCCTTCAAGATGTAAATCATTTCATTTGTTATGAACACTCTGAATTAGGGCGGCTTATATTAATTCAGACTTTCTACTAAGTGTAAAGGACTTAAATGAATATACTGTAACTATTATTATTTACTTTTTGAAACTGGTATTCAATTCTGTTTGTAAAATAGAACTACACGGTAGCCCCATGTAATTAACCCATATGTTATTATGTTGTTATATTTTCTGTATATATGTGCATTTTCACATTTTTTAAATAAATTATTCTCCTTTCTAAGTCAAATTTCCATTCATTTTCCTAATATCTGCAGTAAACTACTATTTTTCTTTGGCATAGTTTACTGAAAATGATGAAATTCATTAAAACAAATATATACTAGTTTTTTAGTTCACATAACATGCATACAGTACATGAATGTAAATTAGCACATCTGTTGAAACCTCATTTAAACTTCCAGAATACAAGCAAAATGTTGTATGGGTAACACTATATCAAAGGGTAAAACAGTAATAATCCTGCATTACTTGACACAATCGGGAGCAGAATGAGGGGCACTATTCACAGCTTTGCTTAGGCGTGATAAAATGCTAGAGCTGTCCCTGGCACTGACATAATGTTATTTACACTCAGTGTTGGTTTAAATCCTGTGGCTGCTGGTAGCTTTACTAACCTGCTATAATTTTCAAGAAAAGTGAATAAATTAGGAAGACTGTTTTATTTATTTATTTATTGATTTTATTGATTTTATTAAAATCAAATAACATTCCATACAAATAAATCAAGTTTTACAAAAATAGGTTCGAAACAAATGAAGGAAGTCAAGTCAAGTCAAGTTGCGGGAGCATGCATTGGTACAGTGTGTTACCGCAGCCACTACACGATGAAACAACTCGGGATCTTGGTTGGCAACCCCCCAGGCAGACACGCGGTCCAGTCCCACCCTCCAGAAATGACCCTCTCGACCCCTTGGCCTGGTCCAGCCACTCGGGTCCCCAACAATGAGGATCTTACGAGCTTGATCACCCTCGGGGAAAAGCGCCACATGGCCATAGTGCCATAACTGACACTCCCACACAATGCAGGTAATGTGCTTCATTCAGGACTACATGAGCAACCGCTCATTCATTCAACACAAAGTCAAACCAACAGTACCGAAGGATTTTCCAGAGAGACACAGTACCAAAAGAGTCCAATCTTCGTCTCAGGTCACTGGATAGCATCCTTGTCTCGCAGCCATATAGCAAGACAGGAAGCACCAGGACTCTAAAGACTTGGACCTTCGTCCTTTTGCATAGATATCGGGAGCACCACACACCCCTTTCCAGCGACCTCATGACCCCCCATGCTCTCCCAATTCGTCTACTGACTTCATAGGAAGAGTCACCAGAGAAATGAATGTCACTGCCAAGGTAAGTAAACCTCTCGACAAGATCGACGCTCTCTCCACAGACAGACGCATTGCTTATGGCTTTGCTCAAGAGGTCATTAAAGGCCTGGATCTTGGTTTATATCCAGGACACTCGCAAGCCCAGAAACTCAGACTCCTCAATCAGTCTCTCGAGCGCCTGATCAGAGCCTCCATTGACTCCATGAAGATCACAGCATCGTCAGCAAAGTCAAGATCTGTGAATCTTACTTCATCAACAGATGCCGCACAGCCACTGGACCCCATGACTTTGCCCAACACCCAGTCCATACAAGCACTGAACAGAGTAGGAGCAAGAACACACCCCTGACGAACCCCAGAATCAACTGGTAAAAATGCAGAGGCCCTGCCTCCACTATGCACAGCACTCACAGTACCAGTGTACAGGCCAGCCATGATATCCAGTAATCTCGATGGGATCCCAAGAACCCTCAGGATGTCCCACAGGGCAGCTCGATCAACTGAGTCAAATGCTTTACGAAAATCGACAAAGGCTGCAAAGAAACTTTGCCAATATTTGCGTTTGTGCTCTATGAGAACCCTCAGTGCCAGGATGTGGTCGATGGTAGAATTCTTAGGCATAAAACCAGACTGTTCCAGTTGCTGGTAGGTGAGCAAGTGATCATGGATCCTATTGAGGACGACCCTAGCAAGGATCTTACCCAGCCCGGAGAGCAGTGTTATCCCTCTGTAGTTGCTGCAGTCCAGGTGATCACCTTTCCCTTTCCAGATAGGGACGACAAGTCCTGTTTTCCAGTCAGCTGGGATAATGCCAGTCTCCCAAATGGAAGCAAAGATTGCTTGCAATGCCAGGAGGACAGCCTTACCAACAGCCTGGAGAAGTTCACCTCGGATACCACAGATCCCTGTAGCCTTTTTTTTTTTTTGTCTCACAGTAAACATGAATTTGACATCCCTGGGGTTGGGGATTTGTAAGAGCGAGCAGGAAGTTCAACTAAGTGGGCAAATGGGTCAGCCATCACACTGGGCAGTTTGGTCAGGACAGATAGGAGGTCAGCTTTTTTTTCCCTCCTAGACTGTGCTTTGTTACATCCATACCGTGCTTTAATTGTGTAATTTTTAGGTCAAGGGTCTACTCAGGAGCACTCTGTCTAGGCTAAAGCATACAGTATACAGTATATATTGTATACAGGAAGCAAACAAAAAGTACAAAAGTAAACAAAAATGGTGATTTTATTAACAAACTGAAGAACAGGGAGATCAACACAGAGACAACCTTACACTTTTAAAAGTACTGGTTGTTTAATGATATTTTATGGTTCTTTACTGGGTTGTGTAGTTCCTTGGAGAACTATTGCTTGATAAAGCACCATTTCATTCTGGGAAGGGTTTTTTACATATAAAGTTGGTTCTTTTTGCTTTGAAACACTTCCTAATATGTAGGGAAAAAAAACAGAAATCTGTAATATTTGGTAGGCTACCCAGCAGGACACAAACAGATTAAGAAAACCTGAATTTAGCCTGTGTTGCTGTATACTGTGAGAGTCCTTTTAAAATCAGGACCCATTGGTATTTCACAAATCTGTTTCCATCTATTCATGGTTATTTACTGTAAGGAGACTGCTATGGATCTAAATAAATAATGTGGATGGGTCTTTTGGGAACCAAATACACCATGCCACACCCCTATGTCATCACTCTGAAGAACCACTCTGGCACCTTTAATTTTATTTGTGTGAATGATGATACAACAGCACCTGCTCTCTCACTAGGCTTTTTTAAACAGGTCTCAAGAAAATGTGGCAAGCGTGTGAATTTTTGGATTTGTTTTTTCCAGGTTCAAGTGCACAGCAGACTTTAAAAAGTATACATTGGGATAAAGCAATAAATAAACACAATGTCAACTGAACTTTGTTGTTTTATGTTGTGTTCCCATTTTCTCTCTGAAAACTACAATGGTAAGCTTAATCCCGTTGAAAGATACACACTGAACCAACTGGGGCAAAAGAGATAGCAATAGTAATGGTGCATATTTGTTTGACACTCCAAGTATCACACTGTTAAAACTATAAACTGTAATAACTTGTGTCATTTACTTTTTTATAATTACGTTCCCAGGGTATTAATGCAATGCCCCAACTTACATAACAGTCTCTAACCTACACAGTTGGAAGGCAGGAAACAGTCCTGGGCAGAGGCCCAGTCAAACACATTTATGCTTACCCCCACACAGGGCCAATCTAGAACTGAAAATCACCCTAACCACCACATCTTTGAGGATTTGGGAGGAAAACCAGAGTACATGGAGGTGTGATACAGTACCTGGGTTGCCCACAGCTGGCAATGCCTCCTTGAACCCAAGTCATCGATACTCATAGACCAACATCGACTTGGGTGACTGTGCAAAGTGCTTTTTATTCCAGTCAAACTGAGGGTTCACAACAAAGTTCAGTGCAGAAATATTTATATAGATAAATAATCTATAATGAAAACAGTGTTCCGTGGAAGTTAAAATCCAAATAAATAAGCTATCCTTAAACAGGTTAAAATCAAGGGTTAAAATAAAATCAGGATCAGTCCATTAAAAGAATCGCAAACCTCAGTGCATTCATCCAAAACAATGTTTCCTCTGCTGACCCTCTATGATCTGCTCACCAAAGTGAGACATCTTCTGTCAAAGGCAGTCAACCATTATCTGGGTCATGTTCCCATCGGCATCTGTGGGATCTCCTGGAAAGGTTTGTTGCTCCTGCTCCTTGGATGCTACTATTGGAGTGCCACTGTTCCACACAGAGCATCCTCCATGACCGATTGCCTCTTCTCTGCAGCTCTAGTTTTGCCACAATTCTGATGCTCTTCTTTTACATTCCTTTCATTTTAACATCCAGACTCTTTATTTCCTTTTTTCTCGTTTTCTTTCTCCCTCCTACTTAGGCCCCTTTATACTCTAGTGGATGTAAGTGCCTGAATTATGGTCCCCAGAGTGCTAAATGAGGAACCAGCTGAATTGAGCGCATCTGCTTGTGAATGCATGACCAGGCAATTTCCCAGTGAACAAACTGGGGCCACCCAGCAACATTACCACACACACTTGTGCCCCCCTTGAGTTTGAGTGCAATGTTTTTAATTCAAATTTGCACACAACCATGGACCCCTAACATGCATCACCACAGGAAGACGTCCCATCTACAGGCAGGTAGAACATTCAGACTTAACACAGACACCCATTTGGTGCAGCGTTTGAACCCAGGATGGTGGATCTGTGAAGCAGCAGGACTATCCACAACACCACCATGCTGCCCCTAATGTTCTAATAGCTTCTATAAAATACTGCAAAAAGATACTTGTTTGAAATTTCAGCTGTCAGTTTTGATCTGTCTTAATCTGGGCATGTATTATGTGCTAGTTGTTATTTTATGTTCAAATCTACTACATGTCTTTCAATGAGAGTAATCAGATTCAAGGCTGTTATGTGAATTTCTTGCCAAAAAATATGAGTTAAACACGCTGCTCTATTTGCTTGGGATCATATAAGATGTTTACAGAACTGCAGAAAAACTTAAATGTTTTACTACACACTGAATGATTTATCACAGTGAAGAAGTATTGTGGAAAAACAAGTACTCTCCCAACTACACTTTAATAATAAAAACTTGCAATGGTAACATTTTGTTAATCCTGTTGAATGCACAAATAGTGTATATAAGTTAAATAAAAATAGCTACAATGTATAGAACCACAGATTAAAGGTTTTGGAACTTGTTTATTTTCTTTCATAGGACAAGTTGGCCATGTGTCTTAACTGTCATCAAACACTTTATATGATCCTCTTGCTTAAGACAATCTTCTCTCAAGGAATTTGCCCCTTCTTCCTCACAGAGCAAGTCACACTGAATGTAAGGGCCCCATTTATTGACGGATTTATGAGTGGCGCAGGGGTGGTTAATGATCTAAGTTGTATGTTGAATAGATCTCATCTCAGGGGAGAGACAAGACAGGTACTGTACTTAAAATTCTGGCAGGAGGCCGTGCTCTTTTCTGTGCCCCACTGAATTTATTCCTTGCAAGGGGGGCCTGATGAACATAAGATACTGTTACAAAATTTGCAGAATGAGTTAAAATAAGTCAAATTTATAGCACTCTCCACTGTTATATGGAAACACTTTACATTTATGTTACTATCCAATTAGAAAAAATGATTTTCTCATAATGCATTTTACTGGCCAAATACTAGGTCAGGAAAGAGGTTACAACATTTGCATCACTTCTCTCTCCTATGGGAGTGATACCTGGGTTATCTACCTGTATTATCTGAAGAGCATCCATCAGCACTACCCAAAGAATATTCTCCATGTAAGTTGGGATGGTCCCTACACCAATTCCAGTTCCCTCAACAAGGTAAAGATACCCATAATTCAGCTAATCTAAATCCACTTGAAAGGCAGGAGAATGGCTGACTTCTGTATCCCAAGACGAGTCCTCTACTCCCAGCTGAGCTGAGGAGAGAAACCCCAGGGTAGGTAGTGGAAGATGTTCATAGATAGTCCCTAAGGTGACCTTACAAGCATCATCAGCTTGGGGGACCCTAGTCCTGTAGTGGGATATGATACATAAAGCAGAAATTCATTTTGATACCAGTCACCTCTCTCAGATGAAAATAAAAGAATAATTCCAAATTTTGGAAGCAGTTCTTTCCTTGGGGTTTTTATTTTTTGCTTCTTTGTAAAGTGTTTCTCTTCTTTGCTCTCTGTGTTGTTCTGGTTGGGCTTTATTTATGTTCATTGCTTTTTAACAGTCTTACTGTACAGTCTTCTATTAGTTTTGTTAAATTTTCTTAAAGTTTTCTCAATCATGTAAATGTGTTAATTAGTAATGTGAAGGGTGAGATTGTTAATTAAGTACAGCTCTCAGATGCAGTAATTAGCTTTAGCTGATGTCACATTAGACGACTTGTAGTCAAGTGGGGTAAGTCAGATTTGCTATCTGCATCACAAGTCACAATTACCTACTGAGTGCAGGCCTAGCATAATTTTGCTTGCCGCCTTTTCTGACTGCCAATAGTGTGCTGCCTGAAGAAGCCGGCACTGTACTATGGGTTAACACATATATCAAGTTCTCTGCCCTTTTTTTTCTTTTTCCACTCTGTCATGGTATGTAAAATGTATGACATCGAACAGACAAACTTCACTTCTGTTTATGAGGTCTAAAACACCCTTGTTCCTTATTCCTTGTCACAACATTCTATGCGTTGTACTTCCACACAAGCATTTGTTGATTGCCAGCTCTCATACACACAGAGCCCATGCTTATGACTAAAAACAAAATCAAACAGATTTTTATTGGAGTGAGTCGGTGGGAATGCCACATTAGGCAACCAGTTTCGTGGCAGCGCACTAGCCAACTGTTTACCAGCCCCCTAAATCAAATAATGACTTTCTGAACGACTTTGCTGTTTTTCTTACACACTTATCTACTGTTTCATCAAACATAATACTTCTGGGGGATTTCAATATACATATGGATAATATTAATGTCTCTATTACTAGAGAGTTTACATCCTGCCTCGAGAGTTTTGGATTCCAGCAGCATACTTATGTTCCCATCTTGGACTTGATTTGCTGTTCTGGAGTTACCCCACTTGATTGTACTGCAGATAAACTCCCCATTACTGATCATTTTCTTATTTCATTCAATGTTAAACTTGCACTTTCCAACATTAAGCTTTCCTGTCTCATGTCTTTCCGTAATATTAAGAATATTAATTTAGACTCTCTTTCCTCTAGTATTGATTCCCTTATGGATATTCATAATTTATCCACTCCTGAAGAACTGGTCTCACACTATAACACTGGACTTAATGGTATTCTTAACTCTGTCGCTCCATTAAAAACTTGATCTGTTTCTTTCTCCTTTTCTGCTCCCTGGTTCACACCTGAACTTCGAATTTTGAAAGCATAAAGGCCGGCAACTTGAACGGTTGTATAAAAAAACTGGACTCTTTGTTCACAAAGAGATGTACAAAAACCATATATTTTATTACAAGGACTGTATTGCCCAAACTAAATCTAACTACAGTAATCCCTCCTCCATCGCGGGGGTTGCGTTTAAGAGCCACCCGCGAAATAAGAAAATCCGCGAAGTAGAAACCATATGTTTATATGGTTATTTTTATATTGTCATGCTTGGGTCACAGATTTGTGCAGAAACACAGGAGGTTGTAGAGAGACAGGAACGTTATTCAAACACTGCCAAGACAGAGATGACAGTTCTGTCTCACAATTAAAAGAATGCAAACATATCTTCCTCTTCAAAGGAGTGCGCGTCAGGAGCACAGACTGTCAGAAAGACACAGGAAAGCAAACAAATCAATAGGGTTGTTTGGCTTTTAAGTATGCGAAGCACCACCGGTTCAAAGCTGTTGAAGGCGGCAGCTCACACCCCCTCCGTCAGGAGCAGAGAGAGACAGAGAGAGAGAGAGAGAGACAGAGAAAAACAAACAGTCAAAAATCAATACGTGCCCTTCGAGCTTTTAAGTATGCGAAGCACTGTGCAGCATGTCGCTTCAGGAAGCAGCTGCACAGAAGATAGCAACATGAAGATAATCTTTCAGCATTTTTAGACGAGCGTCCGTATCGTCTAGGTGTGCGAACAGCCCCCCTGCTCACACTCCCTATGTCAGGATCAGAGAAAGTCAGCGCAAGAGAGAGAGAGAGAAAAGTAAGTTGGGTAGCTTCTCAGCCATCTGCCAATAGCGTCCCTTGTATGAAATCAACTGGGCAAACCAACTGAGGAAGCATGTACCAGAAATTAAAAGACCCATTGTCCTCAGAAATCCGCGAACCAGCAAAAAATCCGCGATATATATTTAAATATTGTTACATATAAAATCCGCGATAGAGTGAAGCCGCGAAAGGCGAAGCACGATATAGTGAGGGATCACTGTACTGTATTATACTCACATTATTTCTTTCAATGAAAGCAACACCAAGTCATTGTTTTCACTGTTTAATAATATCACACATCCCCCAGATTCTTTACCTTCTCACCTTTACTCAACTGATTTTTGCAATTCCCTTATGTCCTTTTTTAATGACAAAATCCAGAAGATTCATCAGTCTCTCGGTACAGATTCCTCCAGTACTTCATTTGAATTTCACCGACTAACTCACTCATTTTCCTCTTTTCAGCTTCCTACTTTCTCAGAAATCTCAGATCTTGTCTGTAAGTCTAAGCCATCCACCTGTCAACTGGACCCCCTCCCTACAGTTCTGGTCAAAGCCTGCTTCCCCTCTCTGGTCCCTCTTATTTCTGCCATAATCCACTCTTCTCTCACTACTGGTACTGTTTCTTCATCTTTTAAAACTGCTGCAATAACCCCAATACCAGAGGTGGGTAGTAACATGTTACATTTACTCCATTACATTTACTTGAGTAACTTTTAAAAAAAAATGTACTTCTAGAGTAGTTTTACTGCACCATACTTTTTACTTTTACTTGAGTACATTTGGGAAGAAGAAACACTACTCTTACTCCGCTACATTGGGCAACAGTCAAATCGTTAATTTTTTTCCATTAGATACAGTATGCTATATTTTTGCCAGAGAGAATCTACTGCATGACTGTTTCACCAATCAGACGTAGCAACAATACTCACAAGACTCCGTTTCACTAATCAGACATAGCAACAATAATCACATGGCTCCGTTTCACAAATCAGACGTAGCCATGCAGTCACAATTTTCAATCTGCTCTGTGTAGCGTATGCTGTCAAGTTGTGCACACGCCTTCCATTGAGTCTCCAGCTCTGATGCGAGGTTTTGGATGTTCCCCAAATCAAGGCACTGCAGCTTTGAGGACAGATGTTGCATTTTTCGTTTGAAAGCATTAACTGAGCTAATCATATTGACCATGATTTTCTCTTTTCCTTGCAGCTGTAAATTAAGCTCATTCAACATGTTGGTCAGATTAGAAAAAAAATGCCAAGTCTAGCGGCTATTGATCGTTATTAAGTTGCTTGTATTCTGCATGTTTAATGACAAGGAGAAATTACTTTTTTTCCGGCCAGGGGTCTTGAAATCTCAGCAGGAATTTCTCCCTAGCCATCTGCCTCAACGAAGGCCTCTTTTATCATCTCTCCATCTTGAAAGGACTTCTTATGCTTAATGATCGAGTGACTCATCCGGGAACGATGCTTCGGTGTATCTGCCTTTGATTTTGAATTCAGCCGTGTGAAAAATGATGGCTGTCTGATTAACTGCGATTTTAGTTCCCTCTCCTTTCTCGTTCTCAGATCGCTTTTCGGAAGGAAGTCAGTTTCGTAGTTTTTATGAACAGTTCCTTTTTTTGGAAAAGCAACGATAGAATGACAGATCAGACAAACGTACTTTGATTGTGACATTGTGAGAGAAAAAAATCCTCTTCCAATTCCACATCCAGCCTATACCCTCCCCCTAACAATTTTTTGTTAAATACCTTCTTTAGTCGATATAAATTGGAAGGCTAACTAGATCACTTAGATAGCCGGATAGCATTCAGTTGCTCTGCTCCCCAGCTCTGGAACTCACTACCATCTGAGCTTAGAAATATTGAATCATTTTCACTTTTCAAATCTAAACTTGAAACTCATTTATTTAAGACTGCTTTTTCTCTTTGATTACAATTGCTCTGTCTGATTTTAATTTTTGTATTTTAGTTTTGTTTAGAATCTGTGTTTTATCTATTGTTCTGTGTCCTTGAGTGTTTAGAAAGGCACCTACAAATAAATAAAATGTATTAACTGCCTCTGACTCACTAAAATTATGGAAAAGTTCCATAATGTGACATAGACTTTGTTGCAGCAAATACTAGCCATTTAGATCTCAGAAAGTCACTGCATCAGTGCAGTAGCATTCGTTTTAAAAGCTGTTTTTGTGCTCCCTTTTGTGCCTTTTTAAAATTTTGCAGTCTCTTTGATCATTTCATTTTACGATTCCAGGTTTGTTGATTTTTGCCTCTTGTTGTTTATTAGAGGGTTTTTAGATATTGGCCTAATTTTCATTTTTTTTCAGTTTTTGTAATTTTTCCTTTATTTTTCACCTCATTTCCCTTTTTGAATTTTGTAATTATAAGTTTTTGAATTTCTAGATCATGAACTTTGGGGTTTCAAGTTTTGTTTGTGCTTACTTGCTTTGGATATTTTGAATTCTTGGATGTAGTTAAATGAAATAATGGAGGTCTTTTTTTGTGGCCAATTTTTTTACAGTTTTCAGAAGCCACACATTATATTATATGTGTGTCACATGAGTATGTTTCTTGTTGTCTGTGTATGGAGTGTTAAGAGGCAGGTGGTTCCCCTACAGGACCGAGACAGGAATGCCCTCTGCCTTTTCATTTTGGCCAGGGCTATGGTTCTGCAGAGAGTCAGTAGTAGTTTTAGGATTCCCTGGTTTATTGTTATTTTTGTTTAGATTTAGGTTTATGATTACGGGATTTTAAAAACTATTTGTGTTTGCTTTTGTTTGGATTTTAGGCAAACCCATTCTTCTTCACTTTTGGCCTTTTCACCCTTTGCATTTCCAATATTGTTATTCTTTTGTTTGAATTAAGAAAAATACAGTTTTGTTTTTGTCTTTCAGGCCAGTAGGTTTTTTTTTTATATAGTTTTTCTTTCCCTTGAATTTTTGTGCATTTTAATGTTTTTGGACTTTTAAAGGTAGTGCCCCATTTTGGGCTTTTGCAGGCTAGAAACCCTGCATTTTGAGTTAAGGGCTCTGTCTTCCTAGGGGACAATCAATTTCTGAGAGAGATTAATGACTTTCCTGGTTTGGATTTTGGTTAATTTTTTAAGGCCTATCACCCTTTTCACCATTTTTCTGCTGCCATTCACAACAGTAATTTTAAGTAATACTCCTTTTTCCACTAACACTAAGAGCCAGAATCAGACACCGTTGTTCCTCTCTTAGCAAGAACTGTAAAGGAGGCATTACTTAAACATAGATTACATGAGACATAGGCAATGTATATTGGAGGAAACAAATGGATATATGAATAATTGAACAAATATTTGGATGGATTTTTGAAAGAGCAAAAAATTGGCAAAAACCCTGAATAACCTGATGATTGCATGCGAACCAAACCAAAAGTAGGCAATATTTATGTCCATACCCAAATAAAAGACAAAGCTGCAGTGACTGTTTGTCTTTTTGCTGCATTTTTAACAGTGTCGTATATATTTTTTACTCTTTTGTTTTTGTTGTATGAAACAATCATGTCACCTAACTTCTTTGACATTTGACAATATTCTGTGCTTCACCTTCAGTCAAAAGTATTTCTGACGATATTTTGCATTTGAAGAAAGAATGGCACGAGCAACTAAAGTAACTGTTTAAAAAAATTATATGAAGTCCAACAATATTTCAGTTTGAATCAGGCCTTCTTCACGAAGATGCAAGCAGGAACTAATCAGTGATTGTGAAGTAACCACTGCCTTGTTGGCGACATTGGCAGAGGTTCCACATTTGCATCCAAAACTTAATCAGCCACTAAATTTCATTAAGTAGTAGAAATTTAAGAGCAAGCTGGCTACTTTATAATGTTAGTGAACAAGTGGCATAAGTTGCTCTGGACTTCTTTTCTCTCATAACAAAACAATGTGACATTAAATGATTTGGTAAATATTCAGATTCCTTCTGACACTCTTCTCTGGTTGATTACATCAGCAAATAGTTCTGTACGGAGTGTGATGAATGTTTTTCAATAATATTCTTTGAACAGGACTGGCTCTGATTTTTTTTTTCTTTTTTTCTCTTTATGAATTTCTTTCAGGGGAAAGCTGGAAATCTGCATGGAGTTATTTATCTTGGAGAAGACTTCAATGCTGACCTAGCTGTGTAATGGAATTTTTTTAAGCTGATGACAGACAAGTGAGCCTTTACAGTCTTGTTAAAATAGTACTAATTTTGGAACTCCTTAATTTCTAATGCTCCCACTGAATAAGGCTGTTATGTTCTGTAGAGTCAAGGAAAAGTTTGCAATTACTTATAATAATCCTCTTTCAGCGCATAGTGTTTGAAATAATGTGTGATTAAGGCATGCAAAACTCAGGAAGTATAATCAGCTACAGTTCTGTAGCTAAATTTGTCATGCTCCTATTGTTCTGATCATCCCACAGAATTACCAGCTATGATCTGTTGGTCTCTTTCTAGTGGTTTTAATGTCTAAAAGGAGAATCTGAAATATAGTGCAGTGGCACACACATTAACAGTTCCTGGTTTCTTTCAAAATAGCAAACAATTTGGAGTCAATAGCATAAGAGACATCAGGCCCAGCTACCAGTTAATTAGTGCATCAGTAGTAAGTGCATTCTTTTTTGTGTCTTCCATACTGTGTCCCAAGCATAAAGAATACAATTCACATTAGTGATTTTGACAAACATCTGCTACAGAACAACTTAATGTTATCAGTTCACCAGATTCCTTCAATATTGTATGCTGTGTCTGTCCGTGTGTTTCATTGATGTTCAATACACTACATAGCACCAACATCTATATAAATAACTGAAATTCAGTTTTCAAGTATTAACAGCTAACTTTAGCAAAGCCTTTATAGACAATGAAGAGCACCTCTAAAAGTAGATGGTTGTTTCGTTTTGTGTTCTTTTTTAAGACCAATATAAAAAAATAGCATGTTAAAGGACGTCTGTTTTATTTATGACTCACTGTTCTTTCAGTCTTCCTGTGTGATTTACAAAGATGTATGTTTAAAAAAGGAAAGTCTTCTTATAAATATTTTAATGTAGTAGGAATTTATTACTCTGTGTTTGTGTGTGGTGTGGCAAAAAAAAATTAACAGCTGTCACGCATGCGCATCTGAGGATCATTGTCCAAATTCTTCCCAGGTATGTGATATCACCCCGGTCTGAGAGGAGGCACTGTCACTAACTCTCTTGTCATTTTCTTTCTCCACAGTGCAGTGAAACAGTCCAGTGAGTGGAAATGATTGTGCTCCTTCTGGTCTCTGGGCTTTAAAAGGACGACCGCCTGGAATGGAGGCTTCACTTGAACAAGAGATGACCTGAGCTAAGTAGCTCAGTGAGTATTGAACACACGAAAGAGCCTGATTAACGGTGGCCATACACCTTAAATGGCGACTGTTTTGCTGTCCTTTTCACATCATAATGCTTTTGCTTAGTTTAATGGCTGAAAGTAAATGGGAAGGGCCAAGTTGGCACCTCAAAATTCTTCAGCTGCAGAACAAATGTTTCCTTGGACGACCACACAGCTAAAACCAATCGATAACTGCTTTTAATATATGCATCATAATGAAATTGTCCACTTTCAATTTTTTAAAAATGTAAAATAAACTCTATGAAGATATCTTCAAAGATAGTGAAATGAAAATTCCTGCTGTAAAGAGCAATATTTTTGGGGCCATCCTTTAGTTTTATATCTGCATTATTTCTCTTAGGTGCACTGTTGTTCACTTTTATAAGAATATCAGGTAGAACTTTGTTCTAAGCAACTAGAAGCATTTGCCACAGTTTGCCTTTGTCTCTTGCTTCTTGCTCAGGTAATCCCAGTGTTGATGATGTTAAGATCAGGATTCTGTGACAGTCATACCATTTATTACAAAATTCCTTGTTCTTCTTTTCAGTGCAGTTCTTTACAACATTGGCTGTGTGCTTTGGGTAACTTTCAGAATCAGAACCAGAATCACTTTTATTCGCCAGTACTTAATATACAAGAATTTAGCTTGGTAGCTTTGGAACTGCTATGAGAGAAAACAGAATCACATACAAATAACATAAATAACGTAAGTTAAACAACATGCATTATTAACAGCTGCAGAATAGTGCAATTATAAAGGTTATGTGCAAATGATGATGTGCAAGTGAAGGCATGAGTGTATAGTGTGTATGCACAAGCACACACATACATTTACATATACTGTATATACAAACCTTCATACAGTATATGAGAGAACCAATTAGTAAGCATGGAAGACTGGCTAAATTATATATTTGCGAGAGCTATGGTTCTGGGAAAGAAGCTGTTGATGTGATTATTACTTTTGTTTCAAATGACCTAAAGCATTTACCAGAGGAGAGTTTTTGGAACAAGTGATGAGCTCAGTAAGATGAATCAGTGGTGATCCTTTTGACGTGGTTTATGACTCTAGATGAATGTAGGTCAGCAACAGAAAGAAGAACACAAAAAATTATTTTCTCAGCAGACCTCACAAAATGTTTTCATTTATTTTTGGAGCGGACTGTTGCTGAACCAAACCAGACAGCAATGAGGAATGTGATCTTATTTTCAATTATGGCTTTGTAAAATTGCACTAGGATTGGCTGAGAAATATTTAATTCCTTTAGTTGGTATAAAAAGTAGAACCGCTGCTGAGCCTTCTTAATGATGGAAGTTGTGTTAATGGCTCACAAAAGAGTGTTTGTGATAGATGTACCCAAAAATTTGAAAGATTCTACCATATTGACAACAAAATCATTCATTTTTAATGGGAGAGGTTGTAACTACTCCTTGTGAAAGTCAATTACCATTTTCACTGTCTTGGTGGTATTGAGCACCAGGTTATTGGTAGCACACCAAGACAAACCTTCTTTCTGTCAGCTGTTTCATTATGATTAGTGATAAGTCCTGCTATGGAAAGCGGTTGGGACTAATAAGAAGCCTCTTTGATGGCATTATGCGATGGAATCTGCTTGGATGTTTCAGTATTGAGAATTCAACTAGTTCTGACCAGATCAGCAAGTTCATTTGGAGAAATCCAGCTCCAAACCTGCAGGGAACCTTCGCCATGCTTTATTGTTTGCTGCAGACACTCATCCATGTAGCATGCTCTTCTATGGACAACTGCCTCCTGTTTGAGCTTATCATTTCATATTTTGATTCACCAATCCACAGTATTTGCTGCTAATGATCAACAAACCAGTTATTCTGTTTTTGTGCATAGGTGAGATTCAGTTTCGGTAGGAAAGAATGGTTTCTTGGCAGCCTCTTTCAATGAAGACCACTTCTGACAAGTCATCTTTGGACTATAGTGTGGTATACTTGAATTGAATTCCAGTGGTTTCTGTGAGTTCAGAGCTAATCACAAAGCAGGACTCCTTCTGAATTTGAAGTAATGTCCATTTGATAAATCTCTCATCTGCTGCACTCTGTTTTCACCTCATTTCTGTTCCTCAGCCTTGCCTGTCTCTTTATGCTTCTGCAGAAAAGCTTGGACAGCACATCTGGAAAACCCTGATTGCTGTGAAACTTCTGTTGATATAGGATGACCACCTTGTGTCGTGTTGCTATGCTCAGTCTTGTCATGGAGGTAGAATTCATGATTTAAAGGTTAAGCTGTCACATATTCCACACCCTCACGTTTTAGCTTGGATGTCCTTCTCCTTGTTTGATTCCTTCTACACCCATTTCTGTTTCATTTAATCAATTTGGTTTAATCAACATATCATGGTATTGATCATTTAATACCTTTGTTTAATCCTACACTGGTTTCCATACCTACAAAGCAGTCAAGATTTCACCTAAAAAGTGGTGTAGCACATTACATTCTTTAGTAATAACAACAACAACAACAACATTTATTTATATAGCACATTTTCATACAAAAAGTAGCTCAAAGTGCTTTACATAATGAAGAGAAGAAAAATAAAAGACAAAATAAGAAATTAAAATAAGACAACATTAGTTAACATAGAAAGGAGTAAGGTCCGATGGCCAGGGTGGACAGAAAAAACAAAAAAAAACTCCAGAAGGCTGGAGAAAAAAATAAAATCTGTAGGGGTTCCCGGCCACGAGACCACCCAGTCCCCTCTGGGCATTCTACCTAACATAAATGAAATAGTCCTCTTTGTAGTTCGGGTTTTTCATGGAGTCACTTGATGCTGATGGTCGTACAGATTTCTGGCTTTTAATCCATCCATCATTGTTGGAACATCATGGTGCTTTGGGTAGATGGTGGTGGCGCACGCCACCACCAACAGGACACCGGAAAAGGAAACAGAAGAGAGAGTAGGGGTTAGTACAGATTTTGAATGAATAGTTATTATAATGAATTGGATATACAGAGTATCAGGATTAAATTACAGTGAAGTTATGAGAAGGCCATGTTAAAGTAATGTGTTTTCAGCAGTTTTTTAAAGTGCTCCACTGTATTAGCCTGGCGAATTCCTACTGGCAGGCTATTCCAGATTTTAGGTGCATAACAGCAGAAGGCCGCCTCACCACTTCTTTTAAGTTTTGCTCTTGGAATTCTAAGGAGACACTCAGTTGAGGATCTGAGGTTACGATTTGGAATATAAGGTGTCAGACATTCCGATATATAAGCCGGGGCGAGATTATTTAAAGCTTTATAAACCATAAGCAGAATTTTAAAGTCAATTCTGAATGACACAGGTAACCAGTGTAGTGACATCAAAACTGGAGAAATGTGTTCGGATTTTCTTTTCCTGGTAAGGATTTTAGCAGCTGCATTCTGCACTAGTTGCAAACGATTGATGTCTTTTTTGGGTAGTCCTGAGAGGAGTGCGTTACAGTAATCAAGCCGACTGAAAACAAACGCATGAACTAATTTCTCTGCATCTTTCGATGATATAAGAGGTCTAACTTTTGCTATGTTTCTTAGGTGAAAAAATGCTGTCCTAGTGATCTGATTAATATGCGATTTAAAATTCAGATTACAATCAACGGTTACCCCTAAGCTTTTTACCTCCGATTTGACTTTTAATCCTAATGCATCCAGTTTATTTCTAATAGCCTCATTGTATCCATTATTGCCAATCACTAAGATTTCAGTTTTTTCTTTATTTAATTTGAGAAAGTTACTATTCATCCATTCTGAGATACAAGTTAGACATTGCGTTAGCGAATCAAGAGATTTGTGGTCATCAGGTGCTATTGATAAATACAGCTGTGTGTCATCAGCATAGCTGTGGTAGCTCACGTTGTGCCCTGAGATAATCTGACCTAATGGAAGCATGTAGATTGAGAAGAGCAGTGGACCCAGGATAGAGCCTTGTGGAACACCATATAGAATATCATGTGTCTTTGAGTTATAATCACCACAACTAACAAAGAATTTTCTCCCTGCCAGGTAGGATTCAAACCAATTTAAGACACTGCCAGAGAGGCCCACCCATTGACTAAGGCGATTCTTAAGAATATTATGATCAATGGTGTCAAATGCAGCACTCAGATCTAAGAGGATGAGAACAGATAAATGGCCTCTGTCTGCATTTACCCGCAAGTCATTTACTGCTTTAACGAGTGCAGTTTCTGTGCTGTGATAAACAACAATTTCTCTGTTACATATAATTTTTGTGCAAACTGAATGTTTGGAAATCTGAAATGTGTTCTTTTCAACTGACACACTATTGCAGAGGTTAAAAAGTCTAGGGTTACCTAAGATTTTTGACAATATTCAGTACATTTCATTAAGTTCATCAATGAACACAACACCATATTCCTGTTCAAAGAAGTGGAGACTGAAAGCATGTATTTTATAAGCACCCAAGAGTGGCCCAAGGAGTGCCACAAAATCAGATGGACTAGTTAGGCAGGATACCTTCATTGGAAAACAAGTCTTTGATTTCTTAGAAATTTATTAAATCTTACATGTTCATGTAATACAATGCAAAAATGAGCCCATGTATAGCAATCAAAAATAAGAAACTTTTGAAATTATCTGCCTTATTAGCAAGAGCAGGACACTAACTACATAAATGCACATGAGTAAATGACTGACAACATACACAAATGATCCCATTTGATGCAGACTAACTACTCTGTTAGCTTGGAGTACGTTCATAAAATGGGCTCTCCTGACTCACACTGTAAGTAATAATCTTTTATCTTCCCAAATCCTTTTCTGGGCTCCTCTTAGAATGTTTCTTTGGATATTTCACTCTCTAAATATTAACTCCCTGTCTCATCTTATCAGTTACTATAGAGTGATTTTCCATATTAAATATGATTTTTGCTCATTCATTTGAACTATATTTAAAATTTAAATATGTCACATTTTAGAGTAATCCGAGTTTGTTATCTTAGTACTGCAATTTACTACAAAAGCCATATTTTTGAACAATACTGTTAAATAATTGCACCTTAATTTCTTCTAAGTCTTCAAAGCTCCTAAGAGCTTTATCTTTATTAAAGAACTTTTATCATTCAAAACAAGTCTTTGCATATTTTTGATATAGAAATGCTTACTTCATTCACTTTTATTTTTAGTCAAAGACACTGTTTTAAATGAAAAGTCTGAAAAAGGGACTTTTCACTATGAGGACTGAGGCAAAGATAATTAAATAAAGATACATATCAGTGCACTGATCCTATTGTGAAATACAATCATTATGTTTATTTATATATTTTTGATCACTATCTATAAACAATAGGAATTTGGAAATTACCTCAGAAACTTAACTGGTAGCTATTGGTAGCCACATAAAATCAAGAGTTTTATATATACATATAAGGCTACAAATAAAATGTTGCAGCAGTCAATTCTATTTAAAATGAACATTAATATTTTTTTGAATTCTGCATAGTAAGAAACACAATTTTTTGTATTTTTAGCTCAAAAAATGAAGTTTTGGACTGTGTGGTACAGTAACTACTAAATTATGATTAGTATCAATGACAACACTTATGTTATATCTATTTCATTTTGATTTCTTAAAACCAAGAAAAATATAGCTACATTTTCATCAGTGACTGAGATTTTTTTCAATACAGTGGGAGTAAAATCATCAACTAAACATAAAAATGTGACCAAAATGACTGGGGTTTTATAGTCCCTATAAAAGATTTTAGGATCCAGGAAAGATACTGATGGAAGTGAAACCCAAGGAATAGCGACAGTAGCTTAATATGTTTTCATCATCTCCAAGTGGTATTTTTACATTCTTTTGAATGAACAACGATAAACACACTCATTCAGAATGTTTCTAAGTATATAGTATAATATAGTTTATTGTATGCTTGGTCTTTTTTTTCATTACAGTGATGTGAAGACTGGGTAGCAATGGGCACACTCACATACTCACATGGGACAGTATTGAGTTTCCACCAATGAAACCACTGAAGACATGGCAAGCTCGCCCTTAAGAATAAGCTAGAGTTCAAAACAAGAACCCCACAGCTGTTAGGCAGTGGTGTCCAGAGAGAGAGAGAGAGAGAGAGAGAGAGAAAGAGAAAGAGAGAGTCACAAGCTCACGACTTAGAGTCATAGAAAGGTTTGGGGCAGCCACCCATATAATTGGTTTCCTGGCTGCAAAAGTCATTTTAAGTGAATACAGCACGGATGTGCACACAACCTAGTCCAAAACAGAACTGAGGGAACAGGGATAAGGTGGAGGCTTTTAAAGGGGAAGACAGGAAGTGAGGTCAAAGGGGTCGGGCTCATGACGGTCTTCAGCCATAGGTTTGAGCCCGGATGTAACATCACAGGGGCCGGAGCTGGCAAGGTCTCCTTCCATTGACTCGGTCCCGGAAGTGACGTCAAGAGGGCCAGGTGGGATCTCCCGTGAATGGTCTACAGGAAAGGGAGAAAAAGAGTCTGTGCACTCTGCGACATCCCAGTATGGCTCGGAATTGACCTTACTCAAGCCCTTTAGCTGCCTCCCATGTGCACGTGTGTGACGATAGATAGATAGATAGATAGATAGATAGATAGATAGATAGATAGATAGATAGATAGATAGATAGATAGATAGATAGATAGATAGATAGATAGATAGATAGATAGATAGATAGATAGGATGACCAATACTACAGGTATACATTTGTAAATCTTTGAAAATTAAGGTAAGCAATGGTCTGATTCTGGCCAGAAATCTTTTTATTTTTGTAACCTAAAAGAGGCTCATTTTTCAAAACAATTGGCCCATTGTAGCTCAGTATTTGCTCTTCTTTTAACACAGCTAATAAAATGTCAAGATAAAATTTGAAAGTCTCCAAGAAATTACTTCAAAAGAAAGGGAATGAGCTATGACAAATGTTCCGATTCTGGTCTCCTGCATTACAGGTGATATACAATATAGTACTTCACTACATTGATCTAGTAAAGTAACAGATCATCCCCACAGCTCAGCTTGTAACCAGTAGTGGTAAGGTACTGGTGCTATTTGTGCAGCAAACTATTGTATATGTATATTAGATTTCTTTTATTGACTGTGTTTTGTGTACTGCTGGTTTCTGCCTTACACCAGATGCCACCTTTGATGAAATAGATTAAACAGGTTTAAGAAACATATACCTGTATGTACCAAGATACATCTGACCAAGTGTTTTCTGCAAAGAGCACTGGGTCTCATCCAAACTTGATTTTAAATTGAACCAATCATAATAAACAACAATCAAAGCAAACACTAGCAATTTAAGTCCGTTTCTGCGTAATATTTCCACTAGACAGATAATTCTTTCTTGAGATATTCTGGTTATCCTCCCACATCTCAAAGATGTGCAGATTAGGATTAACAGGAGATTCCTCATTGGCCCAGTGTGAATGTTGTGATTCTGTGTGTGTGTGTGTGTGTGTGTGTGTGTGTGTGTGTGTGTGTGTGTGTGTGTGTGTGTGTGTGTGTGTGTGAACGTAAGTGGACCCTGTGATAGAATATTGTTCTGCCCTGTGTTGGTTTCTGCCTGGCAACAAATGTTCCCTTGGGGAGGAGGACATCCCCATGAATTTCAGTTTGTGCTATAAATAATCTTAAACAAATTATTAGCAATTGATTAAAAAATGAGATACAAGAAAAATATATGTTAAAATTTGGGTAAGCTTTGCAGTACATTTTATGGCCTTATGAATAAAATGAGTTTTACAACCATTGAAGAATAAAACTGTAGTAATATAAATCTGGCATTAGCAAACCAAATGTACACCAAAGCACCTTATACATGTTTGCGTCTAATTGTGCATATTAATATGTTATTTGCTCAGTGTACATTTCAGGGAATATAGTAAATAAAAAAAGCAATAAGAAACTAACTTAATATAATGTAGAACTAAGAAAAAATATGGGCATGTCAGGATAACTGATGCCTCTAAAATGGCCTTCTGTGAGTGTGCACGAGTGTCCTCTGTGTTGAAAAGGTGTCCCTTCCTGGGATGATGCCTGCTCTGCACATGAGGCTGCCTAAATTGACTCCAGCTTCCCATGTCTCTGTAATGGAAGACTCAGGTTCAAAAGGTGGACAGATGGATAATGTGAATCCAGTGAATTAAGATCCACAAATTACAATAAAACAAACTCAATTTTTAAATGAAAAGATGTCAGTCTTTATCTTGGGTTTAAATGCTTAAACAGACAGAGATACCTAATGTTCCTTCAGAGCAAATTTATAAATTAGGTATCAAGTGATTAACTGTAGATGTGCAGGCTATACTGATATTTCTTTCAAAGACACATTTAAAAGAACTATTTTGTAAGAATAAGTGGCCAAAGTTCAGTTCCCTAACGGTCATGCAGCTCCTTTCATGTAATCCTCACATATTTAGTTAAAATGGAGAACTAAAAATATACTTTCGGAAGTACTCTTGAATTATAGCTAGTTTGGGATCAGACAACGAGACATCCTTTGTAGAGTAAATGTTCACTGAGTGTGATTTTTTGATATCATGTCTACACAGGCAAAGCCCCCAAAGATAAAAACTTTATAAAAGACTGTCACTCTGCTTCCTTGGCTTTGATGTACAGACCTCTAACTCTCCATCTTCTCACTGCCAGACCTCCCTTGCTTTTTCTGACACCCTTCCTTTAGTCTGAACATGCCTTCCTTCTCTCAGCCTTCCTGCTTTTCTGTCTCAGAGGTGGTAGCAGTTCTTTCCTCTAAGCTTCAAATTTTCCGTCTCACCTTCCTCTCTTATCTTGCGTTTACTTTAAGGACAGGCCACCAGTTTTGTAAAATGCCATCCACATTTTTCAGTGCTATGACCTACTTTCTCTTACACTATGCAAGCATTTCTCTTGTTCATATTTCTCTCCCTCATTTACACGTATCCTTGGCGTTCTGATGCGCCCATCAGAATACTTTCCCTCTATGAACTTCATTTGATTCTCCTGTCCGATCCTATAAACACCATCTCCCATGACGCTAATTCAAATCTGTTTAGACTCAGAAACTATAAACTGTTACAGTCCTCATCCAGCAAACCTTATGAAGAAAATCTGAAGTAGACCAGAGAGCTAGATTAAGGACTGAACAAGGGTAAAAATTGGCAGATTAAAATAGGCAGTTCTCCATCAGCATGATTTGTTTCTTATTGCACTTCGATTTTTCTCATTAAGCTCACTTGTGTTCCCCACCTCAAATCATCTAGTATGAAAGAGTTCCACACAATTTGTAGGACTTGGCTAAAACTCCCATAGCATGTAAACATTTACATCATTAGGAGAACCACTTGGCAAAATAATAAAATCCTATACTATTCATTCCTGATTCTGCCACCCACATCATAAATTCCCCAACATCAATTTCAATATTTTTTTGATAACTCCGACCTCAGCTGCACACTCTGTGAAATTTGTTCCAGCAAGAATTTACTCACTAATCTGTACATTTTCCATTCACCGGTTTGTGGAGATACCTTCTTGGCAACATTCACCTAAAAGTGAGTGGTTGCTTGCATGCAATGGCTTGGAGCCAGCAGACTTTTAGGATGTACCAGTTTCCTTCTATTTTATATATGTCACCAGCCATATTAGAATAATCCTTACGGGAGCTGCAGAAACGACAGATTTGCCTGCATAGCACTTTTCCCAGTGCTTGCAAGAAAAGATCTTTGAGGAAAATAGGAAGGATAAATCAGTGGGCTCAGAAAGTCTAAATAGAAAAAATGCGTAAAGCTGCATTCATCTTTTTCTTTTTTCTTAGATGTAGGAAACTGGTAGTGCTTGACACAATGCTCTTACTTCACAGATTGTTGGCAAGATGCATTTATACTTCCAGGGTTAACTCTGAGGTTGCCAATGTTTAAAGATCTAGGAGACACAAAAGAAAAAAATCAGTTATTTATGAGTGATTTATCTATTTATATTCTTTTTGCTTTTCACAGGATGGCCCTTGATGTTTGGCAAATATTCAGACCTTTGGTAACTGAAGGGACACATCAAAGAATTTTGGAAAATGGTTTATGTATACTTGCCAAATTTTGTTTTTATCTGTGATGCCTTTCACTCTAAATTGTATGTGCATTTCAATACATTGCAACTAATGTTATTGTTAAACTAGACACCGGCAATCTGTTTTACAAATTGGGAAAACAGGGTATAGCTGTAAGGGTAGAGGGTTGGATAACTCCAACTGGAAAATATTTCTCTAAAGATCAGTGTACTGGTAAACACTAATCAATTCTTATTTTTCCTTTCTAAAATATATTATAAACGTGTACATATTGTTTGCTCTCTCAAAAGGCCAAAGACCTGTGATTGACTATCTGTCTAGTTTCTTTTTATGCACTTTTCATAATCTTCCAGGGTTGATGTAGGTTTTCTCCAGGTACCCCCATTTTTTAAAAATCACAGAGACTTGTTATCTAGATTGGCAGTTGTAAACAAGCTCAGTGTGAGAATATATTGCTGTATGCTTGTGAGCGCCCGATGATCGCCTACTATCCTGTCCGGGGTTGGGGATTGCCATAAAACTGCTGCTGCTGGGAAACCTCCAACTCTCCACGAAACTGAAATATAAAAAGGGTGTATGGATGAATGCATGTGCATTTTCACTTAATCAATACATTTCAGTTCATTTAAACAATCACTAAAACCTCAAGACACTTAAAGAGAGAAATGGACTCAGAATGGTGGTATGGGTGGATGGATGGATGGATGGATGGATGGATGGATGGATTGATGGATAATCAAATTCATACGAGGCAATACTTTCATTAAGGTAAGTGTTAAGATAAACATCACTGACTTTTTATTTACAGTTTTTCAAATAAGGAAGATCTGTTAGATGCCTTTAGGACTGAGATTTTTATTTTTAAATGAGTGTGCTTATTTTTCTCATTTCACTTGTACTCTGAAACTTTTGAAACATTTCTAAAACCAACAGTGCATAGTTTCTTCTGGTTCTGTGTCATTTCTGCAGATATATTGCTGAGAAAAATTCACCCATGTTGTTCTGTCTTCCTAATGCAATAATAGTTTGTAAAAGAGCTACAGATCTCAGCATGAACTATGTTTTGATAATGATATAAGGTGTCCTGCCACCCACATGGGGTGGAAATTTGACATTTGACTAAAGAACGGACAACTTATTTCGGCAGCAATTGCGGCTGTGCACGGTGGGTGGGGAGTGTGTGTGTGTGTGTGTGGGGGGGGGGGTTATATTTTCACAGGCCAAATGCCATCGTGAATTACTGACTTGGCATGAAATGTTAGGAAATATTACATTATAGACAGATGTCCTTCAATTTCACATGGAAACTCATGTATCACCTTACGCTTCATATGAGCTGAATGTGAATGTTTACCACTATAACAGTATCCAGACATTCCAAGCATTTAAGAGCAATGCCACTCTGTAGACTCAGATACTGGACAACACCTCTTTCAGCATACAGAAATCTTCATTTACTAATTTACTAAGTGCTTAAACATTGTGAGATATTTTTTTAAATAAAACAGGATTAATAGTGTAATTTGAAATGACACTTCTGATTAACTGAAACATTAAACTCTGAAGAGATGAAACCTAAATTTTTCCAAGAACGTTATATTGTCAGTTACAAAAGGGTACGTGCTCTGTATATATATGGTATATATAATAATATTTATGAGCAATTCTAAATAACTGTATAGTGTTCTAATAATAGTAGTAGTAAGCTAACGTTTCCAAGTGGATATGCTAATTTGCATTTTAAAATATTTATTAAATGCTTAAATTCAGAGACACACCACTTGAAATTGCTGTAGTCACATGTTTGAAACCAAGTTTTTGAAGTATTTTAAGTATTAATTATTTTTTTGTTAAAGCATTAATGGCTTACAAGTTACTGCAAATTTAAATTGCAATGTAACCCATTTTAAATTTATGTATTTCCACTTTTCCCCTTTAATATAAAATAACCTTCTCAAATCTGCTTAATCCTATAACAGGACACAGGGGTCTTATTTTTATGTATTTACCAAATTTTCACAGCATTTTTGGCGCTGACTTATTACTACACGTCAATAGGCAATGCTTTCACATCATAGATTTGTATGCCTACTTTTACCCTTTAGGAATTACTCATTTTAAACTGTTTAAATAAGCATTATAATTCATTTTATTTTGGGTAACATATCAACAGGTTAATGATGTTTTCATAATAAAATTCACTAATTGTATTAATAAACTAATACATATACTTTTCAAAATCTTACCTGTTCACCATTCATTTTATATTCACATGTCTAGCTTGTTTGATTCCTTTTCCTTAACAGATTCCTTTTTTCCCCATTTTTTCCCCATCTGAAAAAACAGACTCAGAATAAAAGAAGAAAATTAAAGATTATTGTTCTTACGTTTTGGAACATGTTTCTTATTGCATTTGCAGTGTTCTTTTAAGGTGCTAAAGTAACGTACCATAATATAACAGTCTCAAACTCACTTAATCCAATTCAGGGGCACGGGAGGCAGGAGCAAACATCTGTAGCTCTTTCTGTTTATGCTTTGTACCAGTATAAGATTAAAAAACACATAAATTAGTGGATGGGCAATACAGTTTAATTAAACTGCATTAAGCTGGATTTGTTTTTAACAAAAATTAAATAAATTGAATAAAGTTCAGCATTGTATATTACACAAATGAACTTTTATTGCAAATTATAATGTAATATTATTACAATTATCTATAACCTTAAAGCATATTTTTAGATTCATACAACTGTTCATGCATGGTCAGTAATATTTTGTTGCAGAAGTTTGATGTTTACTGTCAATTTTGATGAGACTATCAAATCTCCAATTTGTAACTGCTAATATAATGCAAATAAATAAAAGTTAAATTCATTTTTAAAATGGTATATGTTTTTTCATATTGCTTTACATATACAATGTTACCATAAGCTGCCTGCATTTTATTATACCTGCCTTTGTAACTGGAAAAAAGCAAATCATTCCCCATAGTATTTATTTGTGTTATTAACATACGGATAATTTATTTATAAGATGTGAATTCTATATTGATATTATTTTTTTTTGTTGATGGCATTTATATAATTAAAAGTGTATTTTTAATAACTAACTTAAAGGTATGACATAGTTAATATGGATTCTCTTCATTTAATAAATACTACTTCCATAAGTTCCTAATATCATCAAGATTACTCAAACAGAAATCATCACAAAGCATAGCAGCCGCAATAACTTCTTAAACCCTTGAATTCCCTCAAGCCATGAAAAGGAAATTTTGGAATGTAGTCTGGGGTCAGCATGGCTCTATGCCAGTCTGAGGTCTGTGCTGAGGAAGGTTAAAGGTTAAAGCCAAGGTACTTGCTTTGGGTTACTCTGGCGCCCACTGAAAGAAATCCAGAATTTGAAAAAGAAAAGTCAAGGCTCAGACAGTATAATTTTCTCATTTGCAAGAGATAATAGCAGGAAATGTAACACTTTTGATTAGGGTAAAATGTAGAGAGGTTTTCTTCTGGACATTGTATAGTATTTAGATTAATTAATTACCTGTAATATATGCAGAAATATAAATTATCTATGAAAAAACATAAAACAAAATTTAGCAAAGTAAATATATAATTTAAGAAATAATGCTGAAAATGTTATAAAAATGTAATAAAAAGAAAAACACTAAATTTTGTATGATACTTGAAGTGAAAGATAATTTAAGATAATACAGACAAATACACATATACATTTTCAAACTCACATAATCCAAGCATTGAGTGATATATAAGGCCACCTTATTTTGTAACCAGATACGATAACAATAAACAATATATTGAAAATGAGTGAAATAAATAGAAAATATTAAAATTGGTTAGTGCTAGTTATCTAGTCAAATTTCTAGCTTTCAGAACTTTCAGCAGTCATAAATTATTAGTGGAATCTGAAAGAAATGTGAAAAGACGTGGAGTAAAAAAAGAAAACATCCAGAGAACGTTTCATGCTAGTCTGCGGTGTAACTATTCAACTTTTTGCTGCTTTATTGCACAAGTGTCTAACTCATGTTCTATTATTTCAGGTGAGAAAGTGGACGTTTTTGTGATTTTGTGGTAGCCAAGTACCATATTTGTGTGTTATGTTGTTCCATAATGATGTATACTGTTATCAAAGTCTAGAGAAATGACTGCAATGTTTGTTAATATTTATACAATATATACTGTTGCTGATATATTAAAAAAGGGTAACTATGATGTGTGTAATAAATGTTCAGCTTTAAAAACATATGACTTTATTATGTTATACAGTAGTATACATCTTAACAAATTATGTAAATATACATGTATTGAATTGCATTATATGAAATAGTTTGCAGCATGAAGCGCTCAAATAGTGCACTAGAAGGAAGACAAATTACAAATTTTTAACCATTAAATTTCATTGTTTCAACATTTTTTTCTGCAATTATACTTTATGAAATAGCTTTTGAGTAAGTAATGAAATATCTTTTGAGTAAGTAACAGATTTAGAGAGTTTAAAAGAGAGTATACTGCATTTAGCACAAGAATGGATGGGGCAATTAGAATGCAATCTAATTTGCTAAGACCTGCTATTAGAAGTTAATAGTTCATTGACTTCAAACCGTGTGGAAGGTCCAGCAGTTGATAAATAAATCAAGGTAGTCTTACTTATAGTAATGCAGCATCTAGTAATATAATTCCATTTTCCATTAGTGAACAACATGCAAGGCATATCACATACTGCTGTTTTGGATCTGTTAAAGTTTCCATACAAATATATGTTACAAAGTTGGGTTTACTGTTAAATGTAATAATTGCATTATTATCACAGTCATAATTAAATCAACGTTATACATTTCACCTCACTTGTTCTAGTAATCACGTACTTGTAAATGCCTTGAAAGTTAGGCTTTAAAGCAACTCCATGAATGCAGTTACTATATTATTAAGGCAGAAAGAAAGCAATTTATTTTTTGGCGAGGAGGGGGGCGGGATAGAACTGATCTATTTTTGTGTTTTCTTGCCTCTTTGGGGCTGCACTGAATTTTTGCATTTCACTTTGGGGTCCTGATCTAGCCCAGCTGGAGGAAGACAGCGATCAGAGTTCAGTTGGTGCAGACAGAGCTAAAGTAAACAGCCATGGTCATTCAGCAGGCAGTTAGCAGCCTTTGGACAGATGATCAGGGCCTGGGAGGACCACACACACAACCTCTCCTAGACCACACAGGGACCAGACTTCGAGGCCTTTGCACGCAACACACCCAAGACACTCCTCCTTTGTGGCAGAGACTTCCTCTGGGTTATAACAACATATGCATAACACTGAGCACACAGACAACAATATTCCTTCTTTAGAGTCGTTACGAATTCTGAAGGACATGTTTTGTCATTTATATGGTGTCAATTTATTTTCTGCTCTGCAGAAAAATCCAACAAGTTGTAAACTTGGGTAATCTGAAGCTGAATATAAAAATATAATACCCCAAAAGAAAGCTTTGCTCTTATTTATTACAATTCTGCATGTACACAGATGAGAAAGGAACAGTTACACTGCAAACTGCTATATTTTGAAATGCCATTGATGAAGGTGATATTTCACTTTTAGTTATGCACAAACTGCTAACAACTTTTTTGAGAGAATTATTAGTATTAATAATAAAAGAACTATGAGATCCCACTTATGCAAGGGACACAGAGTACACCTTGATGGAAAACAGCTATTACAACTGCTAATCACATTTCTGTAATTATAATAAAACCTTGCAACCGATTTTCTGCTACATTAAAGTTTACTATTCTGTTTTACAGCCATTAATTTTAACAATGAATTGCAAAGTAATGCACTAGGCTGCATTATGGCTCTAGAGTTCTGGGGTCAAATAATGGACTGGTCACTGTCTGCGCATGTTCTTCCTGTGTCCAGATGGTATGATGGGGTTTTCTTTAGATATTACACTTTGTTCCCACATCTGAAAAATGCACATTAGGCAGATTATCTGTATCCAAAGAGTGGAATGAAGGATGCAATTATTTATCTGCTCCACAAGGCTTATTTTCACCTGGACAAAACTGGCAGCACTCTGAGGATTATGTTTTTTCAATACCATCCAGCAATCCCTGCTAAAGGTTAAGCTCAGAGATATGCATGAGCCTGTGGTGTCCCAGATAATGGACTATCTGTCAGGCAGACTGCTGTTTGTGAGTCTTAAGGACTGTGTTTCTGATACAGATGTGAGCAGCACTGGAGCACCACAAGGAACAGTCCAGTCTCCTTTTGTCTTTACTCTGTACACCTCTGACTATAAATACAACACCAGGTCGTGTCACTTACAGAAATTCTCAGATGACTCTGGACTTATGGGATGTATCAATAAGGGAGTTGAGACAGAGTATAGGAGTCGGTGGAGAGCTTTGTTTTCAACTTTGTCTTCAACATCACATCGTCAAAAAAAAGGAACTTATTATAGACTTTCGCCACACCAAAGAGCCTCTACATCCAGTCAATATTCAGGGAGTGGATGTGGAGGTGGTATACTCCTAAAAAGCACTTCAACATATTTTACAGGTTGGACTAATCTTAAAAGACAGAGGAGCTATATATGAAAGGGTAGAGCAGGCTCTTTCTTCTTAGGAGGCTGCATTCTGTCAATGTGGGAAGAGACATCCTTCACATTTTCTACAACTTTGTGATGACCAGCATTATATTCTGTAGTGTGCCAGGCTAGTAACATCACTTCATGAGAGGCCTACCAAATCAACAAACTAATCAAAAGGGCAAGCTCAGTTATGGGACACACTCTGGACCCCCTGGATGTAGTAGCAAAAGAGAGAATTAAAACAAAACCGAGTGCCATTATGAACAATTCTGTACATCCTCTCTCTGACACATTAACAATGATAATTTTTTTAGCAGAAGTTTGTCAAGAAATGCTACTGGGGCTCCTTTACACCAACAGCAATATGCATACATAATGACTCATTGTAATTATGACAGGGAAGTCAGAAGTTTCTTTTTAATTTTTTCCTTTTCACTCATTTTGGTGTGTGTTCAGTCCATAGTGTGTGTGTACATTTATGTATTTGAAAAGCTTCTGCAACAAGCCAACTTTCCCCCTTAACCTGACTGGAGAAAAGTGAGTGAATGTGCTCTGTGGTGGAACGGTGCTGAAGTTGACAGGATAGTTTTCAATACCCCAGAATATTGTTCTTGAAAGAACAACCACTAAAAATGAATAAACAAATAACTCATTGAATGTTTCTCAAAAAGTCTTTGCTTTGTTATGGGCAAGTATCCAGATTACTTGATATAGTAAGGTCGTTAACTAAGCATTCCAGAATTACATATGAATGAATAAATAGATAAATAAATAAATAAATAATGTACTGTATAAAGGAACCCATGATAAACTCCCAGGCACAAGTCTGAGTATTGATACTCATAGATGAAATGGCAAAAGCTGAGGTAGATAAAAGGTTTAAGTTAATAGATAATAGTTTATCTGTTTTTATCTTTAATATTCACAAAGATCTACTTTAAGAACTTTGCAACTCTAAACTGGATAAATGGGTTGGAAAATTTACAGATGGATGAATTGATGGATGGATGGTTAGCCATAATGTACTAAGACATTTACATTGTAACAGGGCTAAAGTGACAACATTTAATAATTAAACTTGGTCAAAAAATGTTTTAATGTTTTAGTAGTCAGTGTTTTAACACCCCCACACAAAAAAAAGTCAACATCCAACTTAGAATCCAGCATACCAGAATTCCAAATAGACAATAATGGTAGATGCAAAGACTCCTGCCATAAATAGATACAGTATATGAATATTATGTTTTTGTTTTTTAGCACATTTTGAGTTTCTGTTTTCTTTTTTTTTTTGATTATTAAAAATTATGTGTGCTGTCTCTAACACCATTTTGGTTTATTATGAACACTGCCATTTTATGAGGGGTTATTTATCCTTGGAAATGTCTCAGATATTCATACTAAGCGACATCACTTGCACAATGGAATGGCTGACATCTTATCTCTATTCTTGATTGCAGATAACCAAAAACAATAAGTTGCAAACTTCATGCTTCATTTCTTCTCTGATTTTGGTCTTTGTTGGTGTGTCTTTTAACTTCTGTATCTGTTTAATGTATTGGGCTTTGTTGTACTTTTTATTTCTTCTAGGTTTTTACCTTTCTTTGTTCTTTAACTGTATCTCTTCTCCTGCTTAAGGCCATCAAAACCCTGGCCAAAAAAAGACACTTATTTTAAATGTTTTATTAAAAATGGCAAGAATTTGGAATACAAAATTCAAAAAAGAAAGGTAGCAGGGCAATTGTGGTCTTGGATTGCTGCCTGACGCAAGACAACACCCAAGAATCCTAAATGACCAAGACAGGAATAAAGAAGAGGAAAAAGGAAAGGCTAGGTGACGGAGGACAAGAATAAATTTAAAAAGTAACAAAAAAATTAGAAAAGCAACATAACAGAATTGCATTCCTCACAGCAGCCAAAAATATTGAAAGCAATTTTACTGGGGCTGTGCAGTAATTTAGTAAACATATTTCAGCAATCAGTTTAGATGGAGGAAAAATCTGATAACAAAAGATTTTAATGTGGCTCTAATAAATAAGAAAATATGGACACTTATTTCAGCCACTCAAAAAAAAAAGTTTTATTGAATTATTTTTGCAAAAGTATGCCGTTATTTTGTACAATAATTGTGTCATTTTGAAATAATTATTGCATTTTATCACAAAAGCTTTGTATTATTTATTAAAGTATTGTTTATTTCTCAAAGAGTTTACCCGCTGCTATTGGTAACATTGTGCACCTAGTGGCAGCTGTTGATAAAACAGTTAAGAACACACATTGCAGCTTGCAATCAAGTGACAAGAACTGAGCAAATGTAGATATATATTTAGTTTTGGTCAGGTTAAAATTTAGTAAGTTTAGTACACAATACCTTGGCGTTTTCATATTCTCCCCATGTATTTATAGCTTGATTGGTATCAATGAGTGTGCTTAACTGTGGATGATTATCTGTTTGAAGAGCGGCGTTTGGGGGTGGCAAGTGGGGTGACCGCCCGAGGCCCCATGCCTAAGCGCTTTTGAGGTCTGCGTGTCCCGTTCAAGCAGATTTGTCAAGTTATATTCTCCAATATATATATATTTGAGATGGTTCTAAGAGGAACCCTTATCGCATATCGAGACTCAGAATATACTTGCAATTTGGGTACTTTTCTAGAAGAGGCTCTACTAATTTCCAAATGACACCGCATCACATTTCACACTGTCATTGTATTGTCATGAATTATGAATTGCACTTTTTTAATAGATTATTTCGTTATATTTTGATAAAGTCCGCATGTTACCTTTAGCTGAATACTGTAATGATAAAATCCAGTGTATGTTAACATTATTTTTATTAAATTTGCACGCAAGTTTATACAGTCCAAAACATACCGGTAACAACGTTTGACATAACCAGCCCCACATGAGGTTGGTCAGTCCTATGCCTCGCACACCCCAAAGACCGCCTCTGATCTGTTTTACTATACTGCAAATGTGTCAGTAATACTCCTCACTTAACAAAATACCATTGGTCCTTCATGTGCTCTGAAGTAAATAACATTAAAGATTTGAGATATGAACAATGGCTGCTGCACCACTAGATCCTCACTCATGCTCCAGCCTTGGGGTATGTACCTTACCTACACTTAGCTAGTGAACGAGAGAACTACTTCACAGATTTAGATCAGGTTTTTTTCCATAATTTGCTTGAACATTCCGGTTGATTTTGCGACTTCACTCAATGTGTTAAGAATCATAGTTCACTTGCAGGAGCGATATATTCTCGCTAATCCGAGACAGAGGTTGCGGGCGTGATGTCAGGAGTGGGGAGCCGGGCAGGACCCTCCTCACTGTCCTTTTTCACTAATACGCAGGTGGAGCCACAGGGCGCGGCTAGTTTATTATGAATGCAAGATGGTAGGATTATATAATATTGAGCTATATTGTTATAACTGTTCACCATACATCTAGAAATGTTTTGTGAAAATAGTAGAGAAAAGCCAAGAAAAATGACACCTTTTATTGGCTAACTAAAAAGATTACAATATGCAAGCTTTCGAGGCAACTCAGGCCCCTTCTTCAGGCAAGATGTAATCAATAGAAAATGTGAAAATAGTATAATGTGGTAGTAAAAACTTTGCTGATGAGGGCCACAAGGTACTTACCATGACCATTCTCTAGTGCCATGATGAGTGAAAGGAACTACCTTAACTTAATCATTTGAGAAAGTAAAATTCACAATATAATTCACTGGGTATTAATTAATTTAATTAGCTTGTTCCAACAAACTGGCATATGGTCATAAGCGATTGCTGCATACAAGTTAGACTATAAGTAAAAATGTAGCTGCTGGCTACATTCGCAATTAATTAAGTGCCTTACTTTAGGAGTACAGTATTCAATTCTGTAATATACTGTAGTCATGCATGTTATAAAATAAGCCTCTGTAAGTAACTAGAGGAAAACTGGTACTGCTACTCCTGTGTACAGGCCTTTAGACCATCATTCTTCTTTATTTTCTTGGAGGCAGACTATTCTGAAAAGCAGCTTAAATGTTCACTCACTGTTACTTGTTTTTTTAATAGAATTTTTTTCTTATGCAGTATTATGTGATCAAAGTCAGGATCAACATATTTAAACAACTCTTCATTGCAATTCAATTTCAATTAAAAAAATTTACAATTGTGCATCAATTACAGAACAAAACCATGTCTAGTTACTGTATTTAAATAATGTGATTTAATGTTAAATAAATACTCAAATTTACTAAATTCTTTGAAAAAAATAAACCTTTGTGGGGTCACAAAAAATAAACCTCTGGGGATCTACAATAGTTTGAAAAGGATAAAATTAGAAACCTTGGCCAACTGTCTGAGCTTCCTCCACTGTGTGTCTTTCAATATTTTATAACAAGATGGGGTCCAAGATTGCCAAGTATTGGTCTAATGCTGTGTTTGGCAATAATGTCACCCATTACTGTTGACAACACTTATACCTTCGCTAATCTATCTATCCATGCTATGCAGTACAGGGATGAACTAATAAAAGAGTAAAGAGCAAAAGACAATAACCATTCCTGAAAATGAGATCTAGTCATCAAAAGATACACAGAGACAAAGACACCTTCACTTGTACTTTTAAAATGGCACCCTTGTCACTATATCTTCATTACTTAGACATAGTTTCATTTTTTTTGTCTCTCATTATCTTTGAATATTTACAGGTAGACGTTTCAAGAATTTTGTGCAAATGCCATGAAAAGTGCTTCTACTCTTTCTATTGTAATTGCACAGAGAAGATGCAGTACAGCATCTCTTGAGATCTTGAAAAGGAATACACATTTTTTCACATTTTGAGTTTATGGAAAGAAGCTTGTGCAATCTGTTTTGACCAGTTCAACATATTAAGGAATATTATACAGTGTAAGATTGGTATATTACCTACAAGTTATACATGAAAGTCACAATTCAGTTTCTGTCTACTCTGAAGCTGGTGACATATCATGTTGGAATAAACTGATGTAATTAAAATTTTACTCTTGATCAAACTGCTGAGTAAGTGTCTGCCCAGGTAGATTGAATTAGGCACATACAGTAGTCTTATTCATCATAGTGCTTGTCCTTTCTTTCTTATGTTGCAGTACAAAGACTTCCATGATTAGAAAGAGGTTTTTAAAAGGAGGTAGTGTGAACTGTGAAAAAAACATAATGTGATGTTAAAATGGTAAAATGGGAGAACACATATAGTATTCTTAATATATAAAGTAAGAGTGTGTAATAAATAAGCTATGTATTTTGGTTTCTTTGGAAAAATCAAAGTACTGTTTAATTTATCATTTTATATATAAGATATAATAATTTTATAACAAGGATGGATAAGGCCCACATCTGCAGAAAATCTGAAGAAAAAGAGAAAACAACAAACCACATTAACAGAACTCATGATTCAATAGAGTGATGAAGATCATACACATAACATTTTGAACATTCAGATGTGTGTATTGATAGAGGCAAAACTCACTTGACAAAATGGTATTGAAATAGTTGTTTCTATGGGACTTAAAGGATCAAGAAGCACAACAGTTACACTTGCCTGCAAGAGTACAGGAGTTCTGTGTAGTACATCGAAATGCAGGATGTACATATAAAGTCACAGTATACATATGGGATGTTATCTTAGTATACAAAATTATCAAAGCAATCAATAATTCCAATAGTACTTATTGAAACTTTTTGTGTCTGTTTTCAGTTTAGGAACCATGGAATTAAGACTCTGAATGCAAGCATGCTGTTATGTATGTTAGATGTGAGAAAGAAAAGGCTGTGGAACTTAAGAAAAAGGTTCTAGAAAAAAAGACGCTAAGCTAAGTTTGAAAAAAATAAGTCAGATTCATGGCAAAGCAACTGGAAAACTTTACATGTTGTCTGAGTGAGAACATGTAAAGTGAGGGAAGGTGATTCCCAGCAGCAAGAATAGATGTCATTATACATTTTGTCTGTAAACGGCAAGTCTTACAGATGTTGGGTAGTTTCGACCATGATAGATATATCTGTTAAAATTACAAGCTGTATGTCATCTTTTTTAGTCTGTTTTTTAAATAGACATTTTGAGATTTAAGTCTCAGAAAGACTATCATAGTTTTTAAAATTTACATAGGCAAAGCTGTCCCAGTGTTTGGAAAGCTGGATATAGAAGTGGAGCTGGAAGGACAGACTGAAATGTTAATTTTATGTCTGGTAAACAGTCAGTCTTTAACTGAAAGATCCTGATTGTAGAAGGTTCTGCTGAATTAAGGTAAGATAGTGTAACTCAAAGAAAAAACAAATAACATGGCTAGACTTTTAAAAGGACATGCTTCAGTTTTTGAATAGGAACTGGGAAAATAATGGTAAGTGTAAATATTAGGATGAATTGTAATTTAGGATACCATGACCTTCACCAGAAAAAACTGTTTCGGAGGATAAAAGCTTGACCAGTACAGCATGCTTTGAAGTCTAGGAAGAAGCAAATTGACAATGTTTTGTTAAAGCAAGTTACTCATTTTTTCGGCCCTAAACTAAATTTTTCTATTAAGTTTTCTAGTGATTTTAAAGAAGCAATCTTGTTTTATGTTCTAAAAAATCTGTGAATGGTGGCACGGTGGCACAGTGGTACCACTGCTGCCTCGCAGTTAGGAGACCTGGGTTTGCTTCCCGGGTCCACCCTACGTGGAGTTTGCATGTTCTCCCCATGTCTGTGTGGGTTTCCTCCGGGCGCTCCAGTTTCCTCCCACAGTCCAAAGACATGCAGGTTAGGTGGATTGGCGATTCTAACTTGGCCCTAGTGTGTGCTTGGTGTTTGTGTGTGTCCTGCGGTGGGTTGGCACCCTGCCCGGGATTGGTTCCTGCCTTGTGCCCTGTGTTGGCTGGGATTGGCTCCAGCAGACTCCCGTGACCCTATGTTCGGATTCAGTGGGTTGGATAATGGATGGATGGATGGAAAATCTGTGAATTTCCCCTTGAGGATTAATAAAGTATCTATCTATCTATCTATCTATCTATCTATCTATCTATCTATCTATCTATCTATCTATCTATCTATCTATCTATCTATCTATCTATCTATCTAAAAAATGCCCCTTTCACTTTTTGCAAATGTGACCTTAGCAATATATGTATGTACAGTGCATAGAAAGTATCATAGGATATTTACAAATCTAACTAATAATATCTAATAATACATATTTTGTATTATCCAACTTGCCATAGGTCATGCTTCATGTAGTTTGCCTGCATTTCATTGCTATCACAGTTACATTATGGTATAATGCAAAGAAGTAACAAATCACAACAAAGACTTGAATGCAGTATTACACAAATTGAAGGGCCATGAGTTCCACATTCGAAAGAACATATGTGAGTTCTTTGAACATTAGGTAGAGTATCTGGTCCATAACATTGGCCTAATAAGACCGAGTAAGTCTCATTTCAAGGTTAAATCTATTTTAGATACACATATCTTACTGAATGTAAATCAGCTTTGATCATTATATAGTTTAGTTTAGTTTGGACCATGTTTATGAACTTGTTAGTGGACACTAACCCATGAAGCTTTGTAACACTTCATTTAAGAGCAGTCAACATTCATTATTGAATTCAAAAGATTGGTATACTTTGGTAGTTGATTTAGTTGATTGGACTCAAAAGTAAGAATTTCACTGTATTCTGTACACATGCCCCTACAACTGTTATTAATACTACTGCTTGTATTATTTCTGCTACTAATTTACCTTGCAGTTAGCATGTGATCAGGATTACCATATCTCCTAAGACAAAAAAGAGGACACAAAAATAAAAAAGCCTGCATTTCTCCATGTTGGGGGGGAGAGAGTGGTATCATCTCCCCCGCAGTTTTTCTCAGTATAAGAGAAGGAGGGGAAGTGTTTGTATTTACTTCCATAATGCGAGTAACACAGTGTTTGAGAACCAATAATCTAGGGCTTTGCTCCTGTGGGTTCATCTGATGTTTGTGAAGAATAATACTGTAGGGCAATACTTCAGAAAAAGGAGGTAAATTGAAAAAAGTAAACTTGCTTGGGAACTATTGGTAGCAGTGTGAAAAACTTGGACAAATTGACAGTTTGGTAAAACCAGACCTGATACCTGGATAGGCGCCTAAAAAGAGGACATCTCCAGGAAAACACAGATGTATGGTTTCCCTACATGTAATTATTTTACATATGGTTTTGGCTTAAGTGTTTCATATAGTTACACTAATAACATTTGTTGAATTTTAAGCCCATCTGAAAGAAACTCTTGAAAACTTGAAGCTTTAAGAATGTCTTTTGGAGTTAAGAAAGATCTTATCAAGATTTGAATGGTAAGAAATGTATATTCTTAACTGATTGATCAAGCATCTAAAGTCAAACTAAATGGAAATGTACATTATCCCTCCAGATTTCCATCTTCAGTCCCATGTTCTCATACTGTAGAGTTTGTTGTTTCTTAATTTGCATAGTAAAGAATGCAACAATTACAGTAGTTCAGGTCAGAAAGGCACTTCAGTAGGCTTTGTGAAACAAATATTGTCTTCAACATAATTTTTGGATATTTTTCAGGACGTTATGTCACAAGGATATGGGAACTGTCTGTTGATTCAGGCAGTTTATCAAGCAATGTAAGTGTAGTCATTATAGAATTTAGGAGACAACCTTTATTGGAACAACTCCATGATGGACATTTGTGGTATAGTTTAAATGACTGAACTTGCCTGTAACTGATACAGAAGAATAAACAAATTTATGTATGGTCTGTGAGAATGTAAGAAATATATTACTTCATGCACATTTATTTCCCTGGAAAAAGACAATATTCATGGAAATACTGTATATGCATGCTTATTTTGCAGTCCCATTTGAAAATGAAATGCTCATGGTTGTTGCTCATGCTAATCCACTCATGTCATTAAGCCAGGACCTTAGCTAGAATTGTGATATCTCCTGAAAGTGTTTTTTTTTGGAAGAGGGTGTTTTTTTTTTTTACTGTGTGAATTGTAAATAAAATATGTAAAACATTAACATTTTTACATGCAAGGAGAGACATATGGTTAATTTATTGAGAAAGAAATGCAGTTCCAATTATGTTGTATAAATTCAATTGAATAATCGCCTTCGACGCTTTCTTAAAAAAAAAAACACACAAGACGGAGGAGATGGTGAACAGTTCCATGATATTCAGGTAGCTGGAAGTGTTGTGAGAGAAGCAGAAGGGATTAAAATCTGCTGCGGAAAAAAATATCTGAGTTGCTTCCTTTAGTCAACATTAAAGAAATAAAGACGCACAATGAACATCTGAATGAATATCTGATGTCATTCTGCACCTTGATGTACAACTCATTATTAGCCAAGATTTTAAGATAGCAGAATAAAATCAGCTTATTTTGGAAACTTAACATAAAATATTCAGGGCTGTTTTATCAAGGATAATCTGTATTCATTTATAGTAAACTCAGACTCTTTCGAGTCTGGAAACAGTCAGTGCAGCTTTGCTATAGCCTCTAACATCTTAACTCTTATAAATATCTGGCAGGTAAGTCAACTGGGTGCTGCATTCATGGTATAAATTATAGTGTAAAGACCCCTAACTATTAAAGACACTATGCCCATGCATAATACAAATAAGAAATATTAAAGAAGTGCAAAGTATATTCAGTCAGTCAGTCGTCATCCATCCCGCTATATTCTAATACAGGGTCACGGGGGTCTGCTGGAGCCAATCACAGCCAGCACAGGGTGCAAGGCAGGAACAAATCCCGGGCAGGGCGCCAGCCCACCACAGGACACACACACACACCAAGCACACACTAGGGACAATTTAGGATCGCCAATGCACCTAACCTGCATGTCTTTGGACTGATGGAGGAAACCGGAGCACCCCGAGGAAACCCACGCACACACGGGGAGAACATGCAAACTCCAGGCAGGGAGGACCCGGGAAGCAAACCCAGGTCTCCTTACTGAGAGGCAGCAGCGCTACCACTGCCAAAGTATATTATTTTTATTGTTGACAATACTAAATGGCAGCAATTTGAATGAAGAACGGATTCAGAGAACAGAAAGAGACATATAAACTATTCAGTGTCAAAACCAAAATATCAAGAATCAAGAAAAACAAACTCAGGGTGTGGAACGAAAACCTGTGAGAAAGGCACAAAAATTTGGCCAAATATGCAAGCCAAGGGTCGAGGTCAAAATGAGCAGAAAAAGGTTGCAATCAGTAAGAGATTATCCCTATTGCGCCTTCAACACCATCCAACCTCTGCTCCCTAGGGACAAGCTGACAAAGATGGGAGTAGATTCATACCTGGTAGCATGGATCGTGAACTATCTTAAAGACAGACCTCAGTGTGTGCGTCTCGGGAAATGCAGGTCTAACATTGTGGTCAGCAACACAGGAGCGCCGCAGGGGACTGTACTTTCTCCAGTCCTGTTCAGCCTATATACATCGGACTTCCAATACAACTCAGAGTCCTGCCACGTGCAAAAGTTCACTGGCAACACTGCTATCGTGGGCTGCATCAGGAGTGGGCAGGAGGAGGAGTATAGGAACCTAATCAAGGACTTTGTTAGATGGTGCAACTCAAACCACCTACAGCTGAAAACCAGCAAAACCAAGGAGCTGGTGGTGGATTTTAGGAGGCCCAGGCCCCTCATGGACCCCATGATCATCAGAGGTGTCTGTGTGCAGAGGGTGCAGACCTATAAATACCTGGGAGTGCAGCTGGATGATAAATTGGACTGGACTGCCAATACTGATGCTCTGCGTAAGAAAGAACAGAGCCGACTATACTTCCTTAGAAGGCTGGCGTCCTTCAACATCTGCAATAAGATGCTGCAGATGTTCTATCAGATGGTTGTTGCGAGCGCCCTCTTCTACGCGGTGGTGTGCTGGGGAGGCAGCATAAAGAAGAGGGATGCCTCACGTCTGGACAAACTGGCGAGGAAGGCAGGCTCTATTGTAGGCACGGAGCTAGACAGTTTGACATCCGTGGCAGAGTGACGGGCACTGAGCAGGCTCCTGTCAATAATGGAGAATCCACTGCATCCACTAAACAGTGTCATCTCCAGACAGAGGAGCAGCTTCAGCGACAGACTGCTGTCACTTTCCTGCTCCACTGACAGACTGAGGAGATCGTTCCTCCCCCACACTATGCAACTCTTCAATTCCACCCGCGGGGTTAAACGTTAACATTATTCAAAGTTATTGTCTGTCTGTATACCTGCATTGTTATCACTTTTTAATTGAATATTTTCTTTATCAGTATGCTGCTGCTGGAGTATGTGAATTTCCCCTTGGGATTAATAAAGTATCTATCTATCTATCTATCTATCTATCTATCTATCTATCTATCTATCTATCTATCTATCTATCTATCTATCTATCTATCTATCTATCTATCTATCTATCTATCTATCTATCTATCTATCTATCTATCTATCTATCTATCTATCTATCTATCTATCTACAACAAAGCTGTGCTGGATGTTTTTTTGGGTTGCATCCACAAACTTGGACAAACCAGGAAGTGCATAGCACTGACCTTTTATTCCATCCTGGTAATAAAGGTACACATGGAAAACTTCTGCCTAATAATGGCATAGCAACCGCCAAAATAACTGTCTCAAAATGGCAGTGCCGACAAGAAAAACAAAAATGGTTTTGCAGGAGAATGCACTTTAATTTTAACAATGTTAAAAATGCAACAAATTGGAACACAAGTGTAACCATTAAATTCCTTGGTCTCTAAAACCCCAAAACAGTGTTTCAATGATTTTTTGAAACCAAGGATTAGTTGAAGAATATTTAAAAACAAACACATTAACTAATTACATTTGACAGCTTTAAAATATAAAGCATATACTTCTATTTGAAATTTTAAGTGATGTTATGATATCTACACTTGAAATGATGCAGAATGTGTTTTGGAAATAAACGTTCCTTTGTAAAGGAGTAAATAAGAAAGAAAAAAACAGAATTCTCATGATCATTAATCTTGGGCAACTAGAATCAGCTGAAAAAAACACTCAGAATCAATGAATGGTAGAAAACTTGCTTAGGAGGTCAGTCATCAATGAATAAAATCCATCATTTTAGCAGTAGTTGCCTGTTATTCAGATGGAAAGTTGGTAAACTTGTTGAGAATAAGACCAGGGAGCCTGTAAATTAATAGTATAAAGCATGCCTGATTCCCCTTTAATGTTTAACATTAAGGAGAATGTTAGTTTTGCAGTTTTCATGTCATTGTCTGAGTTATGACTTTGCTGAAATCATTTTAATGCATTTTTGGGGAAATAATCCATATCTTTTTTATTATTTGTTTATTTTATTGCTATGGAAATGTTGTCATTGCAGTGTAATTTTAAGAGATCTTTTGTTGTGTTTACTGCCATTTTGTTCTTTACAATAAAGCTCACGTTTAGGCTCAGGAATTAGCATTCCTGCTCATGTTGTTTAGCATTTTCTTTCTACTTTGTCTTGTAGGTTTCCTTGGTCTCTTTACTATTTTCAATTGGATTTCCCATTTTTTTTATTTTTGCTCTGGTCATATGGATTGATTTTGATTAGTGCATTTCATATTGTCTTCCCTGGGTTGCGTTCTTTGTTATCTTTTTATATTCATTCTTTTTTTTAATTAACTTATATATAAACGTCTACGTGTGGAGGTGTGTGTGTCTGTCTGTCCGGCCCAGAAGTGAGAGGTGGAGTTGGGGTAAGGGCTCCACCTCTGTGGAAACAGAAAACTCGCTTAGCCGCTAATAACACAAGCAAGGCCAGCACATCAGCAAAATGAAACCTTAAAAGAAAGACAGAGTCGCTTAGCCGTTAATATTGGCAAAACGGTATCCCTTTTACTTTTCCTCCTGCTGCTAATACACAAATGAAATGAGCACGTCTTCAAAGAGAAACCTCAGAAGAAAGACAAAGTCGCTTAGCCGCTAACATCGGCAAAATGGTATCCCTTTTACTTTTCCTCCCGTTGCTAATGCACAAGCAATGCGAGCATGTCGGCAAAACGAATCCTCCTAGGAGAGAGACACCCAGAGTAGTTCTTTTGCCTTAAGATCTACTTGAAGAATTTGAGCCTTATTTGAAGTTATGTGCTCCAAATCAACAAACAAATTAAGAAAACCTTTACGCCAGAAAGAACCTAATACATGCTTGAATTTCATTTCCCTAGCTGCAATAATTTTATGAAGAGTTTCTTGTTTGTTTGATTTTAAGGAAGGATCTAGCACTAGGGAAATGGTATAGCCCTTTGATTTGTTATTAACCATATAGTAATTTCTTCGCAAGGATGCATAAGTGGTAATATGGGTTGTGAGAGTCCAGGGGAATTGCTATTTAAAGACCTGACCCTTATTATATGACTTACAAGATGTCATTTAATCCTCAACATCAGTTTCAATTGAAGGCCATCAAAATGACTTTGAATGACTTCCTTAGTTTTTTATTTTCTTGGAAGACCAGTTATTAATGAGTACTAATGAGATTTGAATCCAAAGCACTATTACTCTGACTGATTCTGCAATATAATCCCTTTGTGACTGTTTCGGGAGGTCCATGGCAATCTTGAGAATTTTATACCTGCTACATAATATCTGTAGGTTCAACAATATTGATTACTGCTATGAGTTCATTCACCGGTATTATTGGTTCATGTCTTGCATGGCTTTAAAGGAGCATCAGCCTCGATATTCATGTTTTTGTGACTGTAGAATTTAATCATTTTAGTTCGTCTCACAAAAGGTCATTTAGTAGTTTTTAAATAAATCCAGTTTTTATGATCAGTATAAATGACAAAATGGCTATATAGTTCTCTTGGCCAATATCTTCACTTTTCAAAGGGTAGTTTTATCGTTAGTAATTAATGGCTTGGTTTGTCATAATTTTGTTTAGCAAGCATGAGTCTTCTTGACAAATATGTTCAAGGATGAAGTTTAGCATTTTGAGTAAAATATTGAGATAGAATAGCCTCTATCACCACAATTGGCATTTACTTCCAGTTTAAATGGCATTATAATTTGTCATATCCTTCTTGAGTGCTGAACCTTAGCTAATAAAAAAGCTTTTCCTGGAAAAGACAAAGATAGGTAGAACTGGAAGATAAACAAAACCAAGGGCAAAAGGCAAAAGAATAGTCAAAAAGGACTGAAAATGATTTCTTACTAGAAAGTCAAAAGTGAATGGCATCAAAACTCAAAAATCACCAAGCCAAAAGTCACTGCCAAAGTGAAACAAAAAGTCCCTAAATCAAAATAAATACAAATCATGTTTATCATTGAGGACCTTCCATTTTCCGCCACTTAATGTGACTCTGATCCTTTCTTTCAGTTGCTCCACCTACTCCAACTGCTCCAGTATGCCACCTCTCCAAAGATGAACCTTCCAGCGGGTGATTGCCAGTTTCTGTCAGCTTTGGGCAGTTGCTATTAAATATCCCGGCAGCTTCTCTTCACTAATATGGATAAGTTACAAGTGTTTGTTGCAATGTTCTTTTTTCCACTAGTCTTTTAAAAAGGCTTCCAGTGGCACCAAAACCTGTGTCCATGGATGTAGAGAGATGTCACTTCATTGCTATGCAAGTCTACAGATAGTAAAATGCTGTAACTGTTCATGCAGCATCTGGACGAAGAAGCAATCACGACACCATAGGTAAGCAGGAAATTTGACTACGCTATGTGGTTAACGCATGGTTACCCACCCCCAGAATCAGACAGTGGGAATAATATATGACTTAATGTTTGGCACATGCTCAGTATCTGTCATAATATCTGCATCTGCACTCTTCCATTTGTGGAAATTGTTTGGCCTGAATTATTTAATGATAAAAGCTAGTCCAATATATTTAAGTACAAACTTTGGATGCAAATTTTCATGAAGCATCAAAAAGGTGGTTAGCCCATGTCCAGATCAGATCTCCTACAGCATAGTGCACTTTCCACTGTCAGGCATTGAATTATCTGATATGTTTGGACTTTGTACTTACCAGCCTCATCTCAACGTTCCTCCTTAACTGCTCCAGGTTTTGGATGGTATGATATGCAGATGTGTTGGGTAGCTGTACAGTAACTAACCAAATGAAGTGTACTCATTAACTGACATCCCAGAACTATCAAGGTAGGCAGCTTGCCAGCAGCCACTTGAGTTGCTGTATTGATGGCAGCTCAGGGAAATCCTTATCCCAGTCTTGATGTCAATACCCCATGTAGGAGGCCAGTATCAGTTGTGTGCAGTATCCTGTTTACTCTCTCTGTCAAATTGCACTGGTAATGATAAGCTGTGGTTAGTTTCTGCTTTACTCCTAATGCACCATTCAAACTTTACAAGAAGCAGCTGGTGAACTGTGAACCCTTTCCCAACACACCTCCAGTAGGTGAAAATCTTATTTTTCAGGGTACAGCAGATCTTCTAGGTTTTCTCATATGCTAAGGCAAATGATCCAGAAATCAAAGAACCAAGATCCAGGCCTTTAATGACCTCTTGGGCACAGCCATCAGCAGTTTGTCTACAGAGAGAGTGTTGACTGGTCGAGAGGTTTACTTACCTTGGCAGCAATATTCATGTCTCTAATGACTTTTCCTATGATGTTAGTAGATGGATTGGGAGAGCATGGGGGGTCAAGAGGTCATTGGAAAGGAGTGTGTGGCGCTCCTGATATCTTTGCAAAAGGACGAAGGTCCAAGTCTTTAGAGTCCTGGTCCTTCCTGTTTTGTTATATGGTTGAGAGACATGGATGCTATCCAGTGACCTGAGATGAAGACTGGACTCCTTCGGTACAGTGTCTCTTCGGAGAATCCTTGGGTACCACTGGTTTGACTTTGTGTTGAATGAATGGTTGCTCATGGAGTCCTGAATGAGACACATTACCTGCATTGTGAGGGAGCATCAGTTATGGCATTACGGCCATGTGGCACCATTCCCTGAGGGTATTCCAGCTTGCAGGATCCTCATTGTTGAAGACCTGAGAGGCTGGACCAGGCCAAGAGGAAGCCCACTTAACACTTGGCTGTGGCAGATAGATGGTCATTTCCAGAGGGTGGGACTGGACTCTGTGTCTGCCTAGAGGGTTGCCAACCAGGATCTCAAGCTGTTTTATCATGTGGTGGGAGCAGCAACACACTGTACCAGTGCATGCATCCCTACATGACTTGACCTGACAAGGCAAAAAGCTTAATCCACTTTGAAAAGTAGGAGACTATGACCATCAGAACAGTATTCCTGTTGTTAGGAGAAAGCAAAAGCCCTGTAGAGATCTATATCCAACATCTCCCTGGGTTCAGATGCAACAGTTGATTGTAATTCACCAGGTGGTTTACCATCTGGGACCTTGAGTTGTTGGCAGGTAGTACATGTCTTTATGTGATTCTGCATGTCCCTATAGATGGTAGGCCAGCATGTAACCTCTAGCATCTTCAGGAAGGTTTTCAGGTTTCCAAGGTGCCCATTGAAAGGGCTATTAAGGTAGTAGATGAGGAACTCAGTGATGTACCTCTCAGGGACCATGATTTGGAAATTGATGTCTCTGTAATGGACCGGTACATGATGCCCATAAGTTTCTCAAATTGTATGTGTGCAGACCTAATGTTACTGGAGTCCTCCCTAAACCTCTAATATTCAAGACAGGTATCTTGGGCCCAGGTAATCTCCTGCATGTCTAGGGCATTGTCATCTATGCACGCCTCAAACTTAATCTAAATCAGGAAATACAAAGTGCCAATTTACATAGGCCCAAACCACTGCCAAACATTCATTTTCATGTACAGAGTAACTGACTTTAGTACCGTGCAAGCTTTGTGATGCCTATCACTTGCAATCACTTGTTAAGCTCCACTCTTCCCACAAAATAGACCAGCACCAAGGCCCTCATTGCTTGTATCTGTGTAGATTGGAAAGAGAGAGTGAGATCTGGCCTCACCAGGATGGGCAGCATTTGAGGGGGTCACCTTAAATTGTTCGAAAGCATTCTGGCATTTGGCAGTCCATTCACAAGGCAAGTCTTTCCACTTAGGTAGGTTAAGAGGGGGCAGGTGTGGAATGAACCTGTTATACCATTCCACAAGCCCAAGAAATTTCTCTAAATTCTGAACATCTGGATTCACCTTCACACCAAATGCTACATAAAGGTAATCTGGGGTTGAGTAAGGCAATAATTTATCACATTCAGTGTCTACCAGACTTGTTGCATTCGCTGAAAAATGACTTACAGGTCCCGGAGATTTTATAATCAGTGGTGTTGCTAGCTTCAGCACTTATTAAGGGTTTAGAACTCTCTGATAAAGCAGATGGGAAAGCATGGGGGTCCCCAATGTAGCTTTTGCGGGGGTCAACAGGTAGAGTGGTTGTCCACTTCTAGTTTTTGCAAGGTCAACAACTGTGTTTTGATGTCTCCTTGGAGACAGAATGTCAGAATGTTGGAATGGGAGGAGCAAGAAATGGGCTTGCGAACATCGTGGACTGGAAGCCTAAGTGAATTGGAGAGGCAAGAGAAAAGAAAGGCTGTCATTGATCAGGGGCTAAAGCCCCAGAAGACCCCCCAATGACACAACTGGTTATAATAGTCAATAAATTTCAAACTTCTGCTACAGTATTATTAAGAAGCTTCACTGTTACAATTATAACATGAAAATTTATCAGCAAAAGCAGACACAGATCAACAGATCAAAAGTATTCAGACAATGATCTTAATCCAGTTCAATGTTTCATGATCTGCAAAAGTAGCTTCATAACCAGAACTGTGAAATAAAACCATTTGATGCATATGTTAAATGTCTACATTGGCTTCCAATTCAGTTTACACTTGACTTTAAAGCAACATTTTGAAGTATGAGGTTCTGACAGTTTTTAACTCACTTTGCCTTATACAGTATTATTAAATAATGCCCTTACTCAATAGCTAACACTACAATTACAAGATAAAACCTACAATCAAGGTTTTCATGGAATTCCAAGATCAAATATAACTACTATCTTAGGCATAAATTGCATGGACACCAAACAATAATCAATGAGGCCCATTTTCCTCATCATTTAAATCAAACATTAAGATCCATTTCTATAACATACTCCTGCTACAGTTAGTGGTGAGGCAGTTTATAAAAATATTTAATAACTGAAAATAATAACTGTAACTGGCTTTTAACAAGGTTTTCATCTTCTCCTTTCTTTGTCCTTTAGAAGTACTTGGCATAACAACTACTTCGAACATGCTATCCCTTGTGCCATAAAAAAATTGGGACCTTAGAGCAAATGGGGGACATTAGAATCACTGGTGACAATCTTAGTTTATGATTTATGTTTTATAAAAATGGGCACTAGCCTGTACTGCAGTCCACTATAAAATGCCCTGTGGGAATAAAGGTGGCATGTTGGTTTAGACCAGGTAGACTTTGACTTGTCTATGACTGGGTAAGCACATTGTTAGGATTTGTAGTGATCAAGGTCTTGATCCCCATTGTCATTTTTGTGATTACTCGGATAAAAAAAAAGAGAAGATTGTTCCCTTCAAGTTGTGTAATCATCTACCCAACATGTAAATTCAAAGAGTGTTTGGTTTGGACTCTACTTGTAGTGTAACCAAGGGTATCCACATTTGCATTTTGCACTATGATCAGGGGCTGATTCAAATAGGATAGATAAAATACCAGGGGCTTAATGATATTATTCTTGTACATTACTTAAAAAAATGATAAGGGGCTGGGCTCTAAACCCTTTGATGCCCCCCAACAATTCTTCCAGGACAGTGGGCCTCCCAGACATTTACTTTCTTTTGCACTTATGCTGAGAGGACTTTTGTTTTCCCCTCTTCCATTTAACCCACTACCTTGGCTGTATGTTCACTTAATGTAAAGATTTGCTCTAGTAAGAGTCAAGAGCCTTAAGGAACATATTGTATTATATTTACAATATATGTAAATGTTCAACATGCACATACTGCATATTGGGATGATTTATTTTAGGTATATTATAGTTCTAAAAGAATACAGTGCATTGTGTTTATCAATGTGAATTGAACTACCATATTTAAAAATAAGCAGAGTAGCATAATATTATGAAATACAAAAATATGGCAAATACAATTTTAAAAAAATCAGGTAAATACTAAAGAAAACAAGTAATGACCAACAAGAATAAAAATAAGCAAATAATAGTTTCAAGGATGACATACAAAATAAATAATTTAAATCCCCAAAAATGTCCAATCATAATAATAGCTATAATTTCATAACTTGCTAATTAGTATTATTATCACATTATCTGTTTAAAAAATATACTGCTTCATTTGAAAGAATTTTATTAAAGTGTTTTACATAATGTTTTTGGTACAGATAGCATAAAAATATATTAATATTGCAACAGACAATCAAACATAATATTTAAAATGTACAAATCCCAACAGAATTCCCTAGTGATAGTCCTCTATAGAAAGCAAGTCAATTGCTGGTAGCATGAAGGTCAGTTTGCAGAAAATGAATTTGCTTGTCAGTTAAAATGTAAAAATAATATAGACATTGACATCCCTGCTTTTGTGCGGTGAGGGTTTCTAAGACCTAATGAGAAACATGAAGGTCGTGCCCTTATCAGGCTAGGGGGGCTTGTTATAGGAAGGAGTCTCACTGCTGTTCACACATGAGGTATGCCGGACAGCAAGATCAGAGTAACTGTTCATACTGGACAAACATATCATGAAAAATCAGATAAATCTTTCTTAAAATGGATTGATATTCTCTATCCTAATCTTTACATTTTGCACCGCCAATAACTTGTTTTATGTTCTAAGTTTTCCTGTTTTCTTTTATTTTCATGCCAGTTCCTAACTGCTTCAGTCTTTATCAGTTTAGAAATGTATAAGTGAATTAGAAGATCAATGTAAAAGGACTGCGGTGGGTTGGCACCCTGCCTGGGATTGGTTCCTGCCTTGTGCTCTGTGTTGTCTGGGATTGGCTCTAGTAGACCCCCGTGACCCTGTGTTCGGATTCAGCGGGTTGGAAAATGGATGGATGGATGGATGTAAAAGGAAATAAAAAAAATAAAGAATGCAAGAATGAATTAGTACTGCAACTACTACTGCTATATAATAAAAATTATGTTTGTTAATAGTACTACACAGATTAATACCACTCAGATGCATATTCACGTTGTGTGTGTGTGTGACTATTTCAAAACATTCACGATCTTCAGGATTGGCGATACTTCACTGCAGAAAGCGGTTTTGAAACAATGATACTGAACTGATTGGTGTTAAGAATTCAACACTGAAGGTTATTTTTATTTATGATGTCATTAGCAATAACAAAATTTAATCCTTTGCCTAGCGTTCAGGTAATGGCAAACCGACTGCATCGATTAAGTTTACTAGCTTCTTTAGTTTTCCTTAGCATTGTTATCATTTATTTGTGTATTTGTGAAAAACACGTTAAGACGTTGTACAGGTGAATGGTAATTTACACATACAAAATATTTATAAGATTATGCCAGTATTGTACCAACATGTGTTATACTTTACGGTTAGAAGTGTTTTCTTTTTTCAGTAATAATGAAAGCAGGCTCTGTGTCTTTTTAAATGAGATAGAAAAAGAAAAGGATGGACGAGGATGATTAAGTCAAACAGATTACACAATTCTACATTTGTCCGCAGACCCTTAGTTTTAATACCTCTCGCTATTATTTTCCAGTTCCTTTTAACAATAGAATCACGAACAATCTTATGAAAAAATACTTTAAAAACAAACCGAACCGACAGCCGTAAAAAAAAATATATATATATACTGTATATATATATATATATATATATATATATATATATATATATATATATATATATATATATATATATATATATACTGTATATATATATATATATATATAGAGAGAGAGAGAGAGAGAGAGAGAGTAAATGTAAATAATACGACTTTTGAAAGAAGTCAAGCTAATTGTAGTAAGAACATAATTAAATTGAGTTTCACAGGTTAAGGCGTTGTCCTCAAAACCCCCAGTTTATACCCTATTGAGAAGTAATACATACTCGAGTGAATAATAACAAACATCGCGCTGTATTAAAAACGAAAACGAAGACGACTTACAGTTAAGCTAATATTATAATGAAAGTATGTAACTCGCTTGGCAAAAATCGAACTCTGTAAAAAATCTAATTAAATTAAGTGTAACAAACTGTTATGGAAATAAATAAATAAACAAACAAACAAATAAATAAATAAAAGTGAGAGCAATGCTAGGTTCAAGTAATCAACCAGCCGGAACATGTCATGTATATGAGAGTATGTGATTAAAGTCGGCTCCCTCTCTCCTCACTGAGTGACGGAGCTTTGATAACAAGCGATCGCCACGTATTTTAGTTTGCTGCAGTTAGCTGAAATTCTGTAGTAACAGCATAAATGTAGATGTGGAAAAAAATATAGAGAGACCATTGCATTTTCAAAAAAGAAATTTAAAATGTAACATTTAATATCTCCAGAATATAAAAATTCTGCCAGCACCCAATGACGCCCTTTAGTATGTATTATGCAATTGCATATCGTTTAATCGTTAGCTTGCGACATATTTAGTATTTAGTAAAATGATCGAGAGGGTAAAACCATTTTCCTGAAAATTAAAAGATTAAAATAGGGTCCGCATGCATTATTTACAATTACTGTCTAATTCGGGTGTTACACAAGATTGGAAGTTAGATCTTCTGCAAACATCAAAAAGCGTAATTTGATAGATTCTGACTTTTTCACTTTCAATATATTATTTTCTATACTATCATTATTTTATTTCTTTGACCTCAGTTTTCCCGAGAGTTTTGTCAAATCTAACCTGTATTCCTGAACGGAAATAGCAGTGCACCTGGCAAGGAAACGTCTCCTATTCACAATAATCCAGGAAGACGTAAGAAAGTTTGTGACCCATTGCTCTTTTATTCTGCCATTTCACTTCTTGAAAAATGAAGGCAGTTTCCTTCGACGACCAGAATCCGAATGTTTACAAGTGACCCGGGCAATCTTTGTGGCGTTTTTGTTTATTTCAGCCCTAGATTTCAAACTCTTAAGTGATGACAAAGCTTTGAGATTTGATTGAACGTTCAGTTTTTTGCAAAACGTGCCTACTGAAACAAAAATAGCAATGTATTCAAACTACGTTGCTAAAAATACATAAATGTGTAGCCTAACAAATAACCTAATTTACATGCTCGATTACGTTTCCTGACTCTAAATTCAAGGTCTTCTTAGAAAAAAAGATTTAAATTTACCTCAATTTTTCACCGTTATTTATAATTTTTTATAATAATGTATTTGTTTAATTAAATAGATAATGAACGAATAAAAAATTATATTGATTTCTAATAGTCATTGTATTTCTTTAAATTGAAGACAGATCGCGTTCGCTAGCTTTTCAGTACAGTCGAGGACCCTCGTATACACGCTTACACCTTACGAATTCCACTTTATAATTTATTATGACATGGTTTGTAAAGGAGTAATTGGCACAATCTCTCTCTGGGGCCCCTTCAGTTACCGCCTCTTTGCGCCCAGTGTTGCTGGGATGGGACGCAGCTCCACTAGACAATGAAGCAGGTTCAGGAAATTAATAGATGTCAAGAACTGCTGCACTTTAAAAATAAATGATGATGAAAGTGTAAATTCCATTAAACGAAGCAATACTAAACATAGATAGATAGATAGATAGATAGATAGATAGATAGATAGATAGATAGATAGATAGATAGATAGATAGATAGATAGATAGATAGATACTTTTAAGCAAAGGCGCTTTAGTCGAAGTCACTGTGTTAAAGCTGAACATTAATGCCTTCAATAAAAGTTCTGATCTGACCCCAACCCTACCCAGCACCGAAAACCTCACAACCTCATAATAAACAAATGGAATACATAAAAGCAGTCCTAAGTCTTCTGATGTTTGTGGCCTCTGCTAGAATGAAGAGAAGGAAACCTCATTATAAATAATATTCCCACAAAATATACATCTGGTCAAGGTCTGCGGCACAATTTGCATATATTCTGACATTAGAAATTATTTCCATCTTTCAATAAGTGTTTTAATTGCAAATTGAGAACCCAATATCAAACTGACATTTTCATTAAACACCGTCATGATCGCATTCATAATTTAAAAAAGTTATATGTTTTATTGTTCAAAACACAAATTCAAAATTTTTTTTTACTATAATGCGTTCATTACATGATGTCATTATTTAATATTACTTCACAGATTGCCTGCTCTTTGTTTCTATAGCGCTATCTTGCTGATCACGTGGTTAGTGCAAGTGAGTTGCTTGACAAGTTCGCTTTAACCAGGGAGCTTATTATGTTCAATGCTTTATACTTCAATAAAGATCACCAGTCAAACTGTTGTCTAAATTAGATTGACAACCCATCTATTTTTTTTTTTTTTTTACTTATTTTTTCTGGAGAGTGGGGATTCTATCACGGCAGCACTGGGCGCAAGACAGAAATTAACCCTAATAAACGGAGCGCCAGTCTATCGCAGGGCATATTCTTTTATTCTGCCAAGTGCCAACCATAAATAAACTTCCAAAATTAGTAGGAGAATATTTTCTAAATTATATACTTAATGTGAGACCGAAAACTGCTACTGTATGTGGCGTATACCAAAGAGTAATAACTGCATTGCAGTTTTAATTTATATAAAGAATTTGCATCTCACTTACATTATTCTATATTTGTTTTCATCTCAGGGCACACACCCTCTCACACACACTCATATTGTGTTGCCACCACCCACAATGCGTCCAAGCAGGTTTGAGAATGATATTTTATGTAATTAAGGTAACTATTCATATATTTGGAAGTGGGTAATTCGGACTACATACACACAAACACAGGGAGAATATGCCAAGTCAACACGGTTTGTGTGTCATATATCCCATAGAAAATGTATTAAAATGAATTTCCACAATTTATTTTATTCAAGATCTATTTTAATGCTACTGTATATGTTTGAAAGAAAAAAACAAAAATAATGTACGGCGCTGAAGCTTTTTGTAAACAATATTTCATAGATCAAAACTCTTCACACTTACTCACACATATCAGAAGAGCAATCACATAAACAGCAAGAAGACCAGTGGCAACTTAACATTTTTAAAATGTGAAATGGAAGGACGCACTGCCATTTCATTTTTAATTTACCAGAAAGAATGTTGTCAATAAATAAATGCCTAAAGAAAACACTATAGTGAAAACTACTGGTTTGGTAAGTTTGATGTTTTCCCTCAAAAATATGATTGCAAAACTTTAAAAAATAATATATTTTATACACATAAAAAAGTAAGGAACATAGTTAATTTAAAGGGGTTCACTGATTCTTAATCAACATGAGCTGTGTATTTACTGTATATTTGTATGCCAAGTCACAAGTATGTAAAGAAAACGCCAGTCATATTTTTTAATATATGAAGTTATGATAGTGTATGCAGCTTACTTGCTTGTTGGACATGTGTTAAAATAATGCCCCGTAACATGATTATAAATGGGCATGCATTTTGAAATATGCATGTATATGTTGGTACATATATGGCAAATTATTGAATGAAGGTTGTCAGACTCCAAATCTTTATTGAGTTGCATAAAACATGAACAAAAAAGGAACTCTGTGTAAGGTGCAGTCATATTGTGAGCCTTGCTCAGGTATGTCAGTCTGAACCTGACATATTACTATTGTGCTGTAGAGGTACACTGGGCATAGTAATAGGCCTCATGTGAACATAATGAAATATTGTTAACCCGTCTTTTCTTTTGTTTTTGGAGTGCATTTTGTGAAAAATATTTCACACAATGTTTTGGTTTGAACTCTCACCAAGAGAAAACTATCATCCTTAACAAAGAAGACCTCTGTCACCAACCTCTCCATACAGTCTAATGTCATGCAGCAGATGTTTGGTGGCCTATGAATTCAACCATTTTCCATACTCAGTGGAACTGTTTCAAGATTGTTGTAAGCCAGAGTTTGTTTCAAATGCATTGCATGCAAGTCAGGGTGTGCAGAGTGCAAATGAATAACAGAGGACAATGCTAAAGCATTCTCAATTACTTATACATGGACAGTTTCACATCATCACAGTCAACTGAGAGAATGTAAAAACTCCAGGCAGGCTGTGACCTAGTCCATGCAACTTTAAGACTGTTGTGCTTCTGTCCTCCTAATTATTATTAAATGTGCTTCAAACTGTCAGCTTTACCAAACTTATATAGGTAATATATAAAGAAAACCTGAAATAGTTTTCTGAAGATCATTTAAGCTCTGAAGTTTGGTGGAACCAAATGGACCCCAATATATACAGTAAGTGAGATGGCTGTGTGTGTGTGTGTATCCTGTAATGGACTGGGTGCCCCATCTAAGGTTAGTTCCGTCTTTATATTGATGAACTGGAATAGCCTTTGAGAATTTAAAATGGCCACAGTATACTCTTAAAAATAGTGGCACTATAAGATTCTTTACTGGGGTGTGTGGTTCCTCATAGAACCATTGCTTGACAAATCACCATTTAATTTTGGGAAGAGTTCTTTTCATATGAAGTTGGTTCTTTTTGCTTGAAATAATCTCCTAACATGTAGAAGAAACCTGAAATCTTTACTGTATAGGAGGCTACCTAGCAGGACACTAATGGATCAAGAAAACCTTCATTTAGCCAATGTTACTGTATGCATGCAGCAAGAGCCCCTTTCAAATCCTGACCCAGTGGTATTTCACAAATCTGTTACAATCCATTCATGGTTATTTACTGTATAGGGCCTGTTACCGATCTAGATAAATAAAAGTCCTGTCTGGGACCTTCATGTGGATGGGTCTTTCGGCAAACAAAAATGGTTCCCCAACGACATAGTTCTAAAGAATCACTCCAATATCTTTATTTTTAAGGGTGTATAAATATGGATAAAAGTGTAAGTGGGACCTGTGATGGACTTCTGACACCCTGCCCTGGTCTGTTTCCTGCCTTGGAGTCAGTGCTTCCAATGGACAACAGAATTGAGTTAGGTACGTTTGAAATTGTTTTGTTATTTGTTATTTCATGTTTTGTTATGAGTTTAAGCTGAATAGCAAGTGGGAGTCATACCGGTGTTAGGAACTATAGCAAACTCAAAGAGGCAAATAAAAGAACGCTATTTGCTTAATTTAAACTTCAATGTATACCATTCCGTATATTACCATTGCCATTATAGGTTTTAGGAGACATACAAGCAAAATTCACAATGTGCTGTGTATACATAACAAACATTTGAACTTGAAATTGAACGTTATTTTGTATTCTAAACTTCAAGGAATTTAAGAATCTAGCAGGAATATGTCGCATAGATTGCTCAGGTATTGTGAACATTAACTAATTGTTATTATTTGCCAGTGTGGACAAAACAAAATAATGCCTTCAGGTTTGTTTATGACGTATTATACGTGAACATATTAATGAAATACTTGAAATGTTTACCAGTTCCGATAGGTCGAGATACAACCTTTAAAAGAAGTTCTCTGGTCAGTTTTGTGTATGAATTCGTTCAATAGTAAATTGAAAAAGTCGCACTTATTACCTGGGGCGGCACAGTAGCACATTGGCACAATGGTAGCGCTGCTGCCTCGCTGTAAGGAGGTCTCGGTTCGCTTCCCGGGTCCTCCCTGCGTGGAATTTGCATGTTCTCCCCGTGTCTGCATGGGTTTCCTCCGGGTGCTCCGGTTTCCGCCCACAGTCCAAAGACATGCAGGTTAGGTTCATTGGCGATCATAAATTGTCCCTAGTGTGTGCTTGGTGTGTGTGTGCCCTGCGGTGGGCTGGCACGGGGTTTGTTCCTGCCTTGCGCCCTGTGTTAGGATATAGCGGGTTGGAGAATGACTGACTGACTTATTACCTGCATGTTTATTCGTATAGCTTAATACCTTGTTCTTCAATCCACTATGCATCTTCCATTTGACTCTACCGATATTTCAGCAAATGATGGCAAATGCGCTTTGAATGATATTCCCACTGGACTGAAATGTCAGTCAAATGACAGGACGGTAATACAAGACTTGCTACAACACTGAGTACAGTCTGCTTTTAGATGAACTACAATGTTCAATTTTCCTTGGAGTATAAGTCCATTGTCTTATTATTTATACGCTAAAGCAGCGACGTTTTAGAGTACAGTACATTGAGTATGTTTGAGCTGTGTGATAAATACTGTCAAGCTGATTTTTGTTACATACTAAAATTTACGTGATTACAAAAGTATTCTATTATTTCTTATGTTATGCTCAAAGATGGGTAATGCGAATCCATCCATTATCCAACCCATTATATCCAAACTACAGGGTCACGGGGATATATTAATATTCCATCTCTAAGTCAGTACATTGAGCATAAACATCAGAAATCGAATAACAACAGCTAACCGATATTGAAAATCTGCTAGTTCTGAATGTGAATTTCAATTACATAATACAAAATAAGGTTCCATCCACACCTTTCCTCCGCGGCTACTTAAACAGGCGGCAGCTAGCACGTTACAATTAGAAACAGGTATAAATGCTTGATTTGTGGAGAGAAATGAAAGAGTATGAATAGGTGAATGATATTTTCCCTGCTTCTGATTTCTTCTCGTATAGGCTACTTCAGCTTCTTTCCACCCTACAAAGGCCACGATTAGCCACTTTAAACAGGCTCAGTTTAAAAGACTGTTAGTGTTGGTGTGAGTTTTCCCTGTAGTGAAACTGCGTCTCAAAAAGATTATTCCTGAATCATGTCATGTAGTCTATGATGCCAAGCAGAAAAAAAGTTAAATTATTATAATTTCTGCTTAATCTGAATCGAGAAGAACGAGGAGTGAAAAGCATATAGATTCAAAAAAGATGAATAAAAAAAAGATGCAGCAGACCCCCGTGACCCTGTGTTCGGATTCAGCGGGTTGGAAAATGGATGGATGGATGAATCCACATAGAATCCGTTTGGCACAGGGTATGGTGTATGAATACTGTATGCCTTTAACACTATCTAAACTCGCTATTCTGATCTAAGCCTCACACGACGTCATTGCGATTACTGGTTTTAGGCATAAAATGAACTGAAATGTTATCTGTCCTTTCAAACAGAATATGAATCATCAGAGCCTGTCAACGAAACCGAACGCCAGTGAATGGCTGGGACACCCAGGAAGCAGAATTGTGTGGTCATCATGCGAAGAGCAAAATGGAAACTGAAATGCCTGCTTTTTTAAACAATGCATTCAATTTTCCATTCAGGAATTGTGAAATTAACGACCACTGAGAATCTTAAAACTGTATTATGAGAAAATAACCAGACTACTGAATTATGCTATTTGCGTGATGCGCGCGGTCCGCGCTTCAAAGAAAGAAAGTTGTTATCCTCCGGGACAAGTTTACTTCAGAAGACCCGTATTGGGTTATTATTAATTTCTGTTTTTAATGTATATGTATTTTAATGTAATTATCACTTATCAGTCTTTTAATGTTTTACTACAATATTGCTACGCAAGGTCAAGCTATTTAAGAACGAAAGGAACAGAGAAAGCCTCCATAATTAAACGGTATATCCCGGTGTCCTATGGACATTGTAATTTCCTCTCACAGTCCATATACTAAATGCTTAGAAAAAAAAGTAACTCTGCAGTTCCTTTGCAGTATGCGAGTGTATATTTTCCCGGATAACTCCAATCAGCAATTAAATAAGATTTAAAGCGGTAAAATTGAAATCTGTGGAAAGAAAAAAAAGTACTCGGTGCATGAACATTTGAGAAAGACCTGTACTCGCAGCCACATTTAACTTTAAAAAAATACATTGAAAATCTGATACATTAAATACACAATCTAAACTTAAATCCATCTCCTTTACTCTCCAAACGTGTCTTTTTCCGTTGCAGCATCAAGGGGAGAGGACGCCAGCCCCGACTGGTCATGGCTCAAAGCAGCAAAAAACGCAATAACTTTCTATATACACATTTGCTTTTTATAAAGACAATCAGAGATCTGGGTTTTGGTATAGGTGATCACAGTACCCGGATGGACCCTGGAGAACAAGCAAACTCAACGAGTACTGTTATCCCCTGCAGTCCATTGCGCCATAGTGCAGCACTTGATTTATTGAAGAATAAAGCTAGTTTGTGCAATCAATTCATTATGGTTTTAATTCTAGTAAGGAGAAGTATGTTGAGCTTTAGTTACAAACGAATGCTGATTAAGTTTTCAGTTGATAACTGGGATCGCCTATATTGAGGTTTTATGAAGTATTATAGCTTAAGTTGCGTCATTTTGCTATAGATACCTCCAAAACAATTCATCACATGATAGATTATTTATTTTTTTACATTTATTTGGGCCATTAATAGAATGCAGTTCACTGTCAAAATAAAAGTACACCTTAATTAAAGTGAATTACTCTTTGTTTTATACGTAATTAATTGCAATAAGCAAGCTCATATAAGAATTCCGCCAAGTTAAATCTGACGAGTTCTTGTTTTTATTAGACAATAAATTGATTAATATGAATATATAAAGATAAAAATGTGCAAAATGTAAGCATTTCGATATATTTTTGAACGATTTAAAACAGTACATATTATAAAAACGACATATCTAGTAACTACTGTCAGAAAATTAAATTATCTGACGTGAAAAAGGTATTGTCAAAAAAGGAAATGTTATCCTTTAGATACAAACAGGCGCATTCTCACGAAAAACACCCACACTCTCATACAGGGCCACATTGAAGTTCCCAATGTACTCAGCACATCCATCTCTGTAGTGATTAGCGGAAGAAAAACTTAACATAAATACAAGGGAGAAAGTGTACATTCCCCACAGACTGTATTGCACACAGAAAAAGCGATTTTATTATTTCGGTATAGCGGTTCTCGTACTTCAAAAGTTTGAGAATCCCAGTGTAATGCTGTCAAAAGGTATGACAGTGCTTTTAAAATTACATCTTATATGGTGTGTTCTTCATGATCAGTTAGCTTAGTTTCCTGAAATAAAGCAACTTTGCTCAAGTGGAACCCTCCCCAAAAAAGCATGTTTTAATGAATGGGAAAAGTACTTCGTTATTTTAATCTAATTGTTCTTAACAGTCGGATGTAAATTAAATGGGCAACATCTTGTTTTTCAAATTAACACACTTCATGATTTTCATATCAGTAACTTTTAAACATGCGATGATCGTCCGTTCCGCATAAGATAAATGCCTATCACTTATAAGTAGCAAACAAGACAGAAAGCAGAAAAAATAAGACATAAGTAAAACTAAAGACTTTGTTTCGTTTGATATGCTTATGTACACTCACATTATTCAATATAAGTATAAGCACAAGTAAGTATCGAAAAGAAATTCTGTACACCTTCCTGTGTTCAGAGCTGTACTTCTACTGTATGTGGAGGCTGTTATGCGCAAACGTACATTGGGTGTGTAAAATGGTGTTTTGAATCGTTCACTCTGGGACTTGAATTAAATAACAAAAACTGAAACGCTGGCGACTACACTTTATATTTACATAAAAAACTATGAATTGTTTAATAGAATCCGTCCATTTTCTAACCCGCGTATCCAGTTCAAGTACTGGACGCAAGCTAATAATAATCTTTAATGATGAAATTGTTGGTTATATTTTTAAAACTACTCATATCTAAATAGCACAAAATACGGAATCCATACTTTGTTTTGTTTCTTATTTATTCAAATTCATTGAAAGAGTTAGTCTTTAAAAATTCCCGTTAACAATGATATTGTTGGTACTTCCAGCGCCCTGCATCATTCTCAATTGTCGGGGACTGAAGTTTTCAGTGAGACGCTATTATAAATATCATCTTTTATGTAGACGTGTGTGCGTGTCAAATATTCCAAATTTATAACACGAAAGATAAATTGTTTTGTTTCTATATAAGTCAGTTTTTCATAACAGACGTAGCTCTGGCTTCAGAACATAAAGATTTCCTGCAGGTGGCAATAATTTGCTTCTTGCACGAGACTTAATAGTCTTTAATATAGGTTTCTCAATGCGAATACGTCTATTACCTCGTTATCCATTACTGTATTACTAAATATAATATAAAATACAATTTTCAAACCCGCTCAATCCAATGGGCTTTGACGGCAGTTGCCTATCCCTGTCACACTGGGTGAAAGGTATGAACAGAGTCTAAGGGACACGTCTTTAGGAGTATCATATCAGGCTGTGATGGAATTTTTAAATAAATTAAATAAAAAAGGACGCGTCTTGTGCTTCAGTTCAGCCTTAAGTGAGTTGTCATGCTCTTCATGGATTCTTAGTATGACCTTACATTCCCTTCGTGTTTCACTCACGGTTCAGGACGTGCAGGTAAGGTTGACTGGCGACTCTACACTGACGCCATGTGAGTTACTCTGTCCTGCGATGGTCCATTCTTGCCAAGCCCTACATTTGGATGACTTGAAAAAAGAAAAATCTTCCAGGGTTACAGAAATTTGTTTATAATCTTTTGTTATGCGTGATATGCATTTTAAGGTACAATTTCTGGAATATGAAGTTATATTCATTATTATTATTGATATTCTTTATTACAGTGAAATCTACAAAGCTATCCAAAGCATTCCAAAATCTTGTAAAATATTTCCATATGCAGAATTTGCAGAACATCTAAAATTATTTTTCATTAGAATTTACTATATGTGTTTATCTATGTACTGTAAATATATAAACATAGATTAAGGTATAGTGTACATCGATTTATCTTCTAAACAAAATGGGGAGGCTAAAGCCTAACCGAACAAGCATCAAGGCACGTGGAAGGAACAATCCCTGGTCAGGGCACATGTCTGTTTTAGGGTGAAAAGACACAAACACACACACACAAGTGCATCACTAATCCTCCCAATCTCAAAATTTAAAAAATAACTCATTTTAAACAAAAAATTATTTAATTTATTTGAAGATATTAACATATGCAATCAAGTCGAAGTTATACAACAAATGACTTCATAGTCAAACTTAAATAAAGAAGAAAAGAAAACTTACTTTTAAACTTACTTTTAAATATCTATCTATCTATCTATCTATCTATCTATCTATCTATCTATCTATCTATCTATACAATATGTCATTTTTATGAGGAGAAAAACATATACATTACATAACTATTATGCACATGTCATGTATTGCAGATTTACTCAGTCTCACAATGTAATTCATAAATTTATACATACTGTACATATTTCCCCTTCATAAACACATTCATAAATAAAACAGAATGAAGTGGTGTCTAATCCAATGTTGCTTCCTGCCTTACACCCAGTGCTACCAGAACTGGCTTCATCTCTGTGCAGCACTGAAGTGGATTAAACAGGATTGAAAATAAATATGCCTTGTTACATTATAACTCTACCCACTGTAGATGCAGCATGGTTTTTCAAAACAAAAATATCTTCAGAAGTATATGCTACCATCAGCCTAGCACATTAGATCTCCTGTATGATTTTTTGAAACAAGATGAAAACTCCCAGTAACAATATCAATAAAATGTCCTTTAATCGGAAAGCCTACAAAGCATCATGTAACCCTGCCAATTTTAAGAGAGCACCCATTATTTTGAAGATATGTTTATTTAGCTGTAATTAAATTCAGTATTTTATATGTCCAGGTAGTTTGAACGGGGACTTCAGTATGAGCAAGTTGGGGTGTGGGTGTGAGTGTGGACTGGCACCCTGTACAGAGGAAGCTCTTCTGCTAAAATGTTCTGCTACATTTTTCAGAATGGATGAATGGCAGTTTTCATCAGGGCGTGACATTAATAGTAAGCCTCTCGACTTTACTTTAAAGCTATCTATGTTTGTAATGTTTGGAACCATCAGTAAATTGCCTTGTGCTAAGGAAGAAAGTATTTTGGAGCAAAAAAACAGAAAAAGAAAAACGGGTAAAATGAAAACAAGCTGACCGCAGTTCTTTGAAAGACAGGTATAATAAAATTAGCGGATCACTTGGAACTTGATGCCTCTTTGTTTCATTCTCTGAAAGATATAAATTGTTCAGAAAAAACAGTATCTGCTTCCTTAAATATGGTGACCTGGTCATGAGAAGGAGACGGTATGACCAGGAGCTTGGCCTTTGACCTCCCTTCTTCTAAATACTTATAATTGATGCATTTGTCTGTCTTTTCGACAGAAAATGATTCCACTGAGGTCATAAGTAAAAAAGCCTGGGCTCTTTCCAAATAACACCTTTTATGCACAGTGAGCTGCTGTTTCATGTTTGTATCCATGTCATTTATGTGATGTTTATGTTGTATAACAGGAATATTAGGTAGAAGGTGTGCTTAATGCTAAATTCACACTACATTAGATCAGGATGCCTTTCCATACTAAAAGGTAAAACATGGATGGGCCAGTGAGATTGAAATTGGGTGCTTGTCTTCTAATGAGGAATGCAATAATCAATTCAAATAATACATTCACAAAGAAAAAGGTGAATCAAATCATACCCTAGATAATGGGAAATCCTTTATATCCACTGAAAATATTTATATCAAAAAGTGAAATTCCTAAAATAAGTTCCTTTAATGTGGTGATTTAAATACTGTAAAAGCTGAATTCCCATCATACTAGAACAACATAATCATGGATATAAAAGTAAAATTAATAAAGAACTTTCACTCTTGTTGGACTTACTGCAATGAATTAAAAAATGTGCATTTCATCAGACAGTCTGAAGTGATAAGGCCACAGGAATCAATGCAAGCTGACCTGAAATGCAGAAAGCACTGGATGTTGAGGGGGTGTTTTGATTAAGATGTCTCTGCAATTTAGCAAGGAAAGTGGAGACAACACCTTAGGACTGGCAGACTGGAGTGCTTGTCCCCAATTTTAAAATGGAGAACAAGAGAGTGTGCTTCAATTGCCAAAAGTCTACTCAGCCTCCCATGGAAACCCTATGGGAGTGCACTGGAACAGGAACTCGGTCCCATAGTTGATCCTCAAATTCAGAAGATGCAGATTCCATCCCAGCCATGTAAGACTGGACTAACTTTTTAATGTTGTACAGATATTTGAGGGGTGATCATAAGAATTTGCTAATCCTGTCACTTGTGCTTTGTGGATGTTAAAAATGGTTATGGCCATTTACTCAACAGTATTCTCTGAGATGTGCTTCAAGAGTATTGGGAATGACTCATAGCTGAGTGTGATGTGGGTTGGATGAAAATCAACACCTCCAAATCTGAGGTCATGGCCCTCACTTGGAAAAGAGTGCCACTTTTCCTGCAAGTAAGGGCTGAGAAGCTGATCTGTGTGGAAGAGTTCAAATACCTAGTGGTCTTGTTTAAGAGTCAAGGAAGTGGTGATCCTGAGATTGAACATCGAATCAGACTTTTTGTGGATAGCATATCTAAATTTAGTGGTGAAGTTGGATTTGAATTTTTGGATTAAATGTTCAGTTTACCAGTCACTCTGCATACTGATCTTCCATTTTGATCATAATAATAATCATTAATTACATTAATATAGTACTTTTCTCAGTACTTAAAGCACTTTTTGTAGACAGAGGGCAACCACTTCAGCAACCAACAATGTGTAGCACCCTCCTGGATGATGCAACAGCAGCCATTCTTGCACCAGTATGCTCTTCACACATTAGCTATTAGGTGGTGAAGGTTTGAGAGAGATAGCCAATTAGAGAAAGGGGATGATTAGGGGGCAAGAAATGATGAGACCATGATGGATAATCTAGCCAGGATATTAGCTCTGGGTAGTGACAGAAAGAATGAGATTATGGGTATAAGTTCCAAAATGTTACAGCAAAGATATGCTAGGCTCACTCTCTGTTGTAAGGTGAACAATTCAGCTGTGCAGGAGAATGTTGAAACAGCTGCTTCTCTGGATTGAGATGAGGCAGTTGATGTGGTTTGGGTATGCAGTTAGAATCCAGTCTTTTCACCTCCAATAGAATGACCCAATAGAAGGCGAGCCAGAGACAGACCCAAGACACAATGTAAGGTCATTATCTCCCATGTGGGCTGGGTAGCATCTTCAAATTCAGTGGGGCCTTGTCAGCCAAGCAAAGTGTGTTGCTACTGAAAGCTTTATTAGGATTATTGAAGTGAAAATAAAAAAAAAAACAAAAAATGTCATAAAACAAAAAGGAATGCTTTACTGCTCAGCTTGACATAACAACTGATGTTTGGACAGTAGATGACTTTGAGCAAATGGTTTGCAAGACATATAATATTACATCAAGTATTAAAATAATGATTGTAACCCAGCTCTATTCAAGTAATTGTCTTCTTCAATGGTAATAATGGGAAAATTCTCTTGTACAGTTGGCCTATGCATCATTTCCCTAACTGAGACATTACATGACATTCACATTCGCGGTCATCATGCACCCATGCATTATAGTTCATATTAACAATGTTAAGCACATCATTTTCTGTTTGTTTCAGCGTTTCCTTCATTTAATACACTTAATCAAGATTCATCTTGCCTTCAAAGGGAGGCCATGTGGAGTTTGTATATTACATCATAATACAAGGAACCCTAAAAACAGAGAATTAATGCTGTGAAATTTGGGGGAACTCACTGTTGACCATTTTAGAAAAGGGAGGTCATAAAAAGCCATTTTTCGTATTTCTTTTACCAATTACATTGCATCTTTCTTTTATAAGGTGATAACCACCTCCACAAAATTTGTTTTTATCAATAATGATGCCGATTTCACCTTTTCTTCAAACCTGTCCCACATTAGTTTTGTAATAAATCCTGTGATGTTAACATAGACATTCGGTGAGGAGATTCTTCCTTTATTCCTCTTTTCTGAAAAGGATTAAAATTCAATTTGAAATTTTTCTATCTTAAAATATATCCTGGGGAGTTAATGTGTCCACAATTTACGACAGCATTCTGTAATAATAATGACCTGTGATAAATGTTTTACATATAGTAATTACATAAAAATATGCAATAATTATAAAAATAATGACTGAAATTAAACATCTATTTAGCTTTTGTGAGATTATCAGGGAGTTTCCCTTTTGTGTCTGGTCCCTCTATTTACACAGTTAGGGTAATGGTCGAGTCCTTGGTCTTAAGTTAGATCCATTTAAAGCGCCCATGCCTGAGTGCTTTGACAGGCACTGTGTGATCATTAAAAATATGGACAAAGCGGGCTTAGTTAGCTCAGGATCCAAATGAAGCTCTTAGGTGCAACACGATTAACTGGTGCTTTAGCTCTTCTCTTCTTCATTGTCAAGCAGCCATATGTATTGTTATTCTGATTTTTGACAAAGCCAAAGTCTGCAACTTGTTTGAAGCTGCTTTTTCATACAGGTTGTCACTCATGCGCATCAGAGGATCACCTTTGGTGCTTTTCTGAGGCATGTAATACACCTCCAGGATGAGAGGGGCACTGGAGCTAATCATATCCTACTAGGGGGCTTCGGCCCCTGCTCGCTTCGCTCACCAATCCCCCGTGCCTGCTTTGCTTCCGCAGTTTCAGATGCGCGTTGTAGGCGCCTATGTTCATTGTATTTGTCCATGCTGACGCGTTTTTGTAGCTCTGTTAGTCGAGCTGTTTGGTTCTGGAGCCGAGACAGTTTTGCTTCCGCGGTTTCAGACGCGCATAGTAGGCGCCCACGTTTATTTTCTTTATCCATGCGGGCTCGTGTTTGTAGCTCCGTTAGTTGAGCTGGTTTGTACAATCCCAAGCAGCACATCATTCCTAACTTCACTCCGCAGTAGTGCCACTCACAAAATGATGGTGATCTTTGTGGACCTGTGGGGCCTCCGTAGCCTCTTCCGTTTGAATCTGGGCTGCAGCGCAGAATCCTCTTTTTTTGTGTGTCTGTGTCGGTAGTCGTTAGCTATGGGCGCGTTGTTGCTTCATTTCTCATTCACGTCAAGAGCTCTTTCATTTTTAAGCGGTGACTCCTTCATGCGTGGTGGATCACACTTCGCTGCCGGTTTATGAGACGCGCGCTGTCGGCGCCTGCGCAGTACGTCTCCTGCGTCCATCGCCGTGTACCTGGGTCCATGCCATCCGGTTTACCATTCTCGGTTAGTAATATGGATCTCTTTCCCTCCACAGAGCCAAGAAGACTCCCAGTGAGGGAAACTGACTCCGCCACTTCTGGTTCCCAGCCTATTTATTTCAAGCTGGCTGAGCAGCCTGCAAGATAGAACTCCCTTGCCAAACCAAGAGCCAAGGAAGCAGGCTGAAATTGAGAGCCCCAGAGAGGATATATTTGTTTTCTGTTTACATATCACACCATTGAGCACCCTTTATGTTTGTTCTATTAAATATCAGACTTTGAAATGAACGGGGATGACCAGGTTGGTGCCCCAGCATTTCTCCTGTGGAAATTGTCATTTCTCGTACAATCACAATGACATTAATGTAAATACTGATGATAAAATCACATAAGAAATCATTTAGTTAACATGAAACAAGTCATAACTTCAAAAAGGGACTGTGGTTATTGAAAAATATTCAGTATCTTAATAAATGTATTGAGAGAGTTTATAGTTCAGTATTCGTTAACTTTGCTAGTTGCAACTTGCAGAGGTGTTAAAAGAATAATCCAGAGCCAGAAGTTTCCACTTTGACTGTTTAATAGAAAGGGTTGCTGCAGTGAAAGTTAGGAATACGAAAGCCTCAAAATAACCTGCTGTAATTCTCGGATATAAGACTTGTATTTTTCATAAAAATAATGTTAATATTTTTATTAATTGATTAATGTCCTGATAGCATTTCATCCTCTAATGTGTTCCATGACCAAAAAAGTTTCCTTTCTTGATAAATGGTACATAAAAAGGGACAATTTTCCATTATTTCTATTGCAGAAGTGTAAGTCTATCTGAAAATAAAACCAACGTATCTAGAAACAGCCCCAATGGTCGGATTTATGCAAACGGCATACTTTTGCACCAGTTAGTTTCTGTAAGGTTGTTAAATAAGTGTGCTTTTACTTCATACTATAGGGTGGTCCAGATCTAACTATGCAACTTTTAATGCAATGCAATGCAATAATTGTATAGTTAGATCTGGACCACACTGTATACAGTATATTTAACTTGGGCACCATGTGGGTGAATCTTTAAAAAAACTACCATTTCTTGAAGTAAATGTGAAATACTTTTTTGTGAAAAAGTGCATTTTGTTTTGTTTTCTTAATGTCCATTTTAAGTGGTATGCAATAATGGTGCTTGCACATTTTTTTAAAACATTTTCTTTACTTGGCTGTGTGCCCCTGTATATTTATTCACTCCCAATGTACAGTTTTGATAACTAGTCATAGATTACACTTCTTCCACACTCTGCACTGCTGGCTAGTCTAATCGGCCAATAGATCTGTGCAGAATGGGGTCACAGTAGCACCAGTCAGCTTGACTTGTCAGTTTACGTGCTTTTCAGTAAAAATATTTTTTAAAAAGTGTCTTCAGGTTTAGGATAGAAAAATGTCCACCATTGATTGAAAATGCATATATGCTGTAACTGAAATAGAAATACAGTATATCATACAACTGATTTTTTTTTCAGTTTTATTTATTATAATATAAGCAGTAGGTGACACAATGGAATATTGGTAAGTGTTGTTTTGGCTCAGATTCAGTGTTCTGGGTTAAAATCTCACACCTAGATATCATGTAGTGTAGAATTTGCACCTTTTCCCCGTTTTCTGCACCAATACTTTACTTTTCTTCTCACATATCCAAAGATGCACAGGTCACCTTACTTAATGATTCGAAATTGGCCCAAATGAGGTTGTGTGCATATACAGTATATGATTTGAAACTGAATGCTGCCCTGTCTGGGTTATTTTATGCTTTGTTGGCCTCTGTGTCTCAATTACCCAAACCTGAATTACATTTAGCAGGTTTAAAAATTAATATTATGATGTACAAAGTACTTGATTTTTAATATGTTTCAGCATCCTCTCCCCCAAATATGATAATCTGTGCCTCATTCATAGGGGTCCCCCCTCATTTTTCACCATTTATATGTAATAATAACTTTTACATGTAAATAGGCATGAAAATATCTGGTCATTATACCAGGTCGAACATAAATGCATACAATGATGGAGAGCATACAGATAACTTATATTACAGTTATATCTCCATCTCCTGTATATACAAATATATATAAAATAATATACTGTGTAATATACAGTATTTAAAAAAGAACCATTGAATTTGTTCTCCTCTCCAAGTAAAAAGTCACATTCAGAAAAAGAGTAGTTCATCCTAGTGGCGTCGTTGGGGGGGCTTTCAGGACTTTAGTCTCAGATCTCAGGCATCTATCCTCTGATCTTCTGAGGTCCCTCACCCCACCCTATTATAAGATGTTCATAGTCTATCCCCAAATCTTTAATAGCCCAGCCCCCTCATCTTCTGACACAGTACCCGATACGTGTGGACGACTCGTAAAATGGCAATGGTGAACTCCAAGGGGGAGACAGTGAACTCACAGTCAATTAATAACAGCTTTAACAGAAAGGGGCTAAGCCCCTAATAAATAGTAAAGTTAAAGTCACCCCTGCTTCATCGCTAGCTGGAGATCATCAGAGTAGCATAACCATGTCTTCACCATAAAGTTTAGATTGTAACTGAAGACTCTTCCACAATGAAGGATTTTTTTAAAAAGTCTGTTTCTGCAAAAATAGGATGAAACATTTAGTTGTCTTTTACCATAATTGTCTGAAGACAAATTGGAAGATAAATAGACTATATAGGGAACATATATTTTGATTTAGATGAAATGTAATATGGTGTACAGCGAATAAACACACTAAAATACAGAATTTGTTAAAATAAAATTACCTTTACAGCCTAGGTAGCAAACAACATGCCTCTAAAGACAAATTTTCAAATATCTGCAAAGGTAAACTGGACCATATTTTCATTAATAGGAAGCTAAGGCTAACAGAAAAGTCTCCTAACGCAGAGGATTGTGTTACATACTGGAGATTATTATTATGTGTGCCTTGTAAGTGGAAATGTCGGCAATTTTTATTTTGATAAACCCAGAACACTGGTGTACCTAAGCAGGCGCTGAATTTCAGTCTGTTTTCCATCTTTCTGATTCTGAATAACCTCAAAACCTTTGTGCACTTTGAAATTCATACAGTATGTCCACAATTAAAATAATGTATTACACTAACATTTAAAATAATTTAAAAGCCTTGCAGAATGTGGCCTTGAAGTTGTTTTTTTTTTTCATTTTTGTTTTTTATGTTCTCTATTAACATTGATTTACTGGTCAGTTTCTAGCTATGCATTTAGAGCTGATAATAGCTTATTAAAATCATAAATCTAGTTTTATTCAGTTGACACACATATTTTCCATAGCTTTGTTAAAGTATTTTATGAACTGGAATGACAGCTGCAAGGCAGAAACTACCCAGGTAAATGTGCCAGGTTGCTACAATGTTTGTTGGCATATCTAATTGCTTTTCATTGTCACAAGCCCTTTTTAAGTTGGGGTAACAGGGTTTGCGAAGTGAACAGAATAGCTAGAGAACATCTTACTACTGCTCCTTGAGGTGAGCTCAGGTGGTCATATGCTACCATCTGGCTGAAAATGGGCTACTTTAAGAGGTCAAAGTAAATTGTCGTATGTTAAACATTAAATACAAGAGGTTAACAGACTGCACATCAAGCACTTTAATTTATGGAAAAATACTAAACTGTAATAACCCTTTCAAATTTTACTTTAATTTGTGATTATCTATTTTTGTTTATGTTGTCTTATTTTTTTGAATGTATGTATTGGTCATTAAATACATTTCTACAATGTCATGAATCAGGTTTATAGGAGGATCTAGCTGGCAAGAGACTGCCAAATACAGGTCCACCTAGCATCTTGAAGAAGAAAGGGAGAAAAAAACACAAACCATCAGTAAAAATATAATTGTTATGTATAGATCCTTAGGACAGCAGAGTGGAAAGAAACTTTGGTGGAATAAGCATGAAAATCAATGCCACTCCTCAAGCCAACAGATAAAAGGCATATAATAATACATAGAGAAAATACTATATATTGCAAAAATATAGCAAAAGCAAGTTAGAAGCTATCTTATTGACTTGGACCTGTTAAAGGCTGCTTATATTTTGTGATTCAATGACACTATAGGCCACAAGAAGGTCTTCTAATCTGTGGCACTATAGCTATAGGTAGCTGTTCCTAAGCAATTCTAGGACTTCACCATTAAGTAATCCAGGCTGTTTTTGATGGGATAGCCTAACTGTGGGCCCAAACTCTACTTCTGGAATTCATGAAAAGATTCAGCCATAGACATAAAAGCTTGAGTCTGTTGTAAATTGGTGTAGGAAAAAACAGAGTGGTGTGTGATGTATCCATAAAATTATTTTTTTTTTTTTGTGCATGGCCATTCTGCATTCTCAGTGTTCATCGGATCCACAGAAATTCCTCAATCAGTATAGTCAAGGTTTAAGAGGTTTATTAACAGTGATTGAGAGAGTAGTAAAATCCAATAAAAGTGAGTAAACATTAGTAAGGTATAAAAAACAAACTATTACTTTGATTACTATTCTTAGGTAACAGCCATATAACAGTGCAACATTTGTAAAAGTATGAAAGGTAGGAACTGGCATTATAGACAATAAGAGGAACAGTGTCCGAATTTATCAAGCATCTCAGATAAGGAAAATGGTCCTAACTGGCTCAAAATTCTCAGAGTGATGCACATTTGGTCCTACTCTTAGTAAAAGTGAAAATATTTTATTGATTTTCCTAATTTGGGAAACTACTCCTAACTTCATCAGAATTTAGGAGAGCTTGTGAGCTGCTAGAAGATGGCAGAGGTTGACACGCACATCCTGCAAGAGGCATAATATTTTTAAGATGGTGGGCAACAAAGAATTAGATTTGACAAAGATTGAATAGCATTCATAACATATTTTGCATGTTATACGATCGATCCAACTACATGGAGAAGCCATGAGTTGTCAGCCAAAATTAAAGTTTAGACAAAATTTCTTATTTGGGAAAAATGCAGCTTTAAAATAGTGATGATTTGATTATACTGCAACTAATCATTTCTCGAATTTTCCACCAAACTTTAAACTCCATTACTACATATGAGGTAATATGCAAATTTATGCATATGCCCACGACAACATGAGAGAATGTTAAAACAAGCTGTAATCATCGATATACACATAAAAATCATTGCCCCAAGTGTGGATGAGCATGCATATGTGAATCGCAAGTGATATCGCAATATCAACATACAGGTGGTCAAGGGTGCAAACTACATCACAGTAGCCACTATATTACCCTGAAAATGAACATGGCTGGAGGAGTGATTAACAATGAAATATCAGGTATGCTGATCACTGCATTCCAAGAACCCCTGGAACATTCCTGTTACATTTTACAAACCTAGGAAAATTCAAGATGGCAGGCAGAGACTGCTGGGGCATTGGATAAACAGAGCCTCACAGAAGATTAGACAAGTCACAGAGAGAGGCATGGCATGCAAACTGTAAGACAATTAGGTCACTGGAAGAATGAATGTGACTTCAGAAACAGCACAAGAATAGCTGTGGCTAGTTTCAATAACTGTTACTTTGCAAGGTGTTTCTAGTGGCCAAACAACAGGAAGGTGAATCATCTGAAAGTATGGCTGGGGATCATCCACCCAGTCATTAATTTTCTAAACCTACTTTATCCTGAGCATGGTCACAGGGAAGCTGTAGGATATCTCAGCATACATAGGAAGTAAGGCAGGAACAAACTCTGGAGGATTCATTGTTTAATAAACATGATCATATTGGACTTTACTCTCATTTGGTGTGTGTGTCCCAATATTTTATTCTTGGTGCTCATTACAATATTATTCAATATGCTGTTGCTAAGAAGCAGAAATTATGCGCAGCTTAGCAAAATATCCTACCTTATAATGTTTCCTTCTTTTTCTTCTTCTTCTACTTTCAGTAATACTACTTTGAATATTATTATTATTATTCGCAAATATCTTTTATGTCCTACTCTGAGGTAGGACAAATTGTTATCCTAGTGTGACATCTAGTAGAATTCCTAGAAGAAAATTCTGAGACGCTTGATAAATACGGACACAGGAGTTTAAATGACACAACAGTGGAGGATGATAAAGTGCATGCTGGTAGAGAATGTCTGGAAAAGGATTACTCCAAAGGTAAAGGGGTAGGATCAAGTCAATGGAAGACTTGAGATAAGTCCTCCAGTAAGATTGGAAGTAGCAGAAACACAATGAGAAACCCAACAATTTGGTGCTTGTTATAGGCATTTAAGAGTACCAAGCACTCCAAAAGACAGAAATAGGGATACAAATTCTGCATTAGTTGGAACTGTGGGGCAGCAAGGATTTACTTTACTCTATTTAACTTGTACCTTACTATATTTTTCCTTGTGCTGTTTTGTTTTTTCATAACAAAGTTATCCTTATTCACAAATTTCACCACCGGTGCTTCCTGCTGTTTGGGTGAAAGCATGAAGCACCTAGCTATTGACTACATACAGTATTATATGCTTCTAACTCAGTCCTACACTTATGCAGAATATTTTAATAAATATCTTTATTTGAAAAGGAGAAGGTGAGATTCACTTTTTTTGCAGAAAGCTTGGCCTAGTGGCTACAGCATTAATTTAAAACTTCTCTGGTTGACTCTTAAGTCACAATGTAGATCTAACAAAGCTTTTTAAGTTGCTTGTAATCTGTTTGTAAAATAAAGCTAAACAATTGCACTGTGAAAAATAAAAGTTGTATTATTTCACAAAATTATCAATTATAGAAATAAATCATTAAATATTTTTTTCATAGTGCAAAACACAATGAAACGTTAAAGCTTTTTGGTTTAAGCCTAATCCAAGGCTAATCTTAATTTGGAAGATTTAGAAATTTCAAAGGAATGTGTGTGGTGTAAAATTAAAACTTATCATGTTCAGTTGTTTTTTTGTAAACTTACCATTAATTTGTGCACTGAAGGAATAATATTTCCACATGGTGCACTGCTGAATTTAAAGCTCTTGATGTTAATACACTTTAGTGTTGTTATCACCCACTGAACTGCAGATGATAAACTTTGTAAACCTTCCAGCTGGGTCTTTATAGACCTACTGGTCATTCAGTATGGGATTGATGAACACTGATAACGTCCATTCAATGAACTGATAACAAACTGACTGGGGGGCTGTGGATACTGTGAGAGATATGGGCCTAACTTGAGAGACTGTCCAGATCCTACAGCAGATGTTAAAACAACAGAAAAGAACCAAGGAGGCCACTTCAGTCCCCATGAGAGTTATTATGGATGCAGATAGCTTTTATTGCAGCATTTATAAGAAAGCTTGGGAGTGTAGAACATATGAACTCAGTATACTTGCTGGCCTCAAACTGTGACCTCACTTCCATTATAGGAGCTGATTGCATACTACAAAAGATGGAGAGGCTTCTTCAGTGGTGAGGAAATGTAATAGAGAAACCTGTCATATGCAGAAAGAAATGGCTGGAGGCTCCTTTAGCCTTTTAGAGCAATGGCCAAGGTGTAGGTTTATTAAAAGAAATTACAGCAGAGAATGGATTTGACTGTGACATTGCCAGCCTGAGTTTGATGGCAGTACGTACCATATGAGGAAGGAGAGTAGATTCAGAGAAAATTATTCTTATTTAAACAATCCAATTGAAAGCATTTGTTGTCTTTGGGTTTATTAGGCATGGTTTTCAAACCTACACATCTCACTTGGCAATCTTTGCTTGAAATATTTCTAGTCTTAAGTTACATTTGTTTGCTAAAAGCAACAAAAGAAACAGTTGTGTTACAGTAGGATGCAGGGAGTAAAGTTGGCAAAGGTGGGTGATTTTAAATACTTCAGATCAACAGTACAGAATAACAGGGATTGTGGAAGAGAGGTGAAAAAGAGACTGCAGGCAGGGTGGAATGGGTGGAGAAGAGTGTCAGGGGTAATTTGTGACATACAGGTATCAGCAAGGGTGAAAGGGAAGGTCTACAGGATGGTAGTGAGACCAGCTATGCTATATGGGTTGGAGACAGTGGTGCTGACCAAGGTAGCAGAGTTAAAGATGCTAAGATTTGCACTGGGTGTGGCGAGGATGAATAGGATTAGAAATTAGTACATTAGAGGGTCAGCTCAAATTGGACAATTTGGAGAAAAAGCTAGAGAGACAAGATCTCGTTGGTTTGGACATGTGCAGAGAAAAGATTCTGGGTATATTGGGAAAAGGATGCTAGGCGGAGTGGTGGCTCTGAGGCTAGGGATCTGCACTGGCAATCAGAAGGTTGCCGGTTCGAATCCCATAAATGCCCATAGGGACTCTGCTCTGTTGGGCCCTTGAGCAAGGCCCTTAACCTGCGATTGCTGAGCGCTTTGAGTAGTGAGAAAAGTGCTATATAAATGCAAAGAATTATTATTATTAAGGATAAAGCTGCCAGGTAAGAGGAAAAGAGGAAGGCCTATTATGGATGTGGTGAGAGAGGGCTTGCAGGTGATGGGTGTGACAGAGCAAGAGGACAGGAAGATATGAAAAAAGATGATCCGCTGTGGCAACCCCTAATGGGAGCAATCGAAAGAAGAAGAAAAAGTAACATAAGCAAAATTATATTTGGGAATCAATGTTTTAAAAACAATAGATTACAAAAAAGTGTTCAACATACACTACCTCTTCATTCTTCATTCCCTTGTTTAACTCCTGCTAATAAACCTTATTAATTTGATTCTGCTTATTTGACAGCTGTTACCTAGGCTTCATTACCATCAATGTGTAAATTTTATTCCCCATGTTAAAATGCTACATGCTCCTATGATGGACTGGGGTCTTTTCCAGGGTTACTTTCCTCCTTATATCTGATGCAGCCAGAATGGATGTGTTTTGTGTATGAGTGTGTGTGTTCATCCTGCAATGGACTGGTGGCCTGCCCATGGGTTGTTCCTTTCTCGTACTAGATGCTTGCTGGGATAGGCATCTCTTCCACGACCCTGCTCAGGATAAACATGGATGTTTGGATGGGTTTAGAATGTTATTATTTTGCACGTTTAATAATAAAGTCTTACTTAATTTTGCATTTTGTTCAGAATAATTTAGGCAGCAGCTCTTCACAACCCTTAGTTGGGTAAGTGGATTAAAAAATAAATGGATTGATTTCAGGATGAACAGACTTCAACTGGGTTATGGTAATAAACTGAGCAAAAAAAATATTTAATAAGACAAAGTAAATGTCATAAAATCAATAAAAATGACAGTATAAAAATATACATTATTAAATTACATATTAATCCATTTTAAATTGAAGGACACTGTGGCTTGGCTGATAAATCTGCCACCTTTAAAGACCTTGGGCCATTTTCAAAAATTGCTATGCCTTAAGTCTGAAGTATGTATGTTCTCCTTGTGTCTTCTTTTGTTTCTTTCCATATTCTTATAATTTTAATTTGAATTGTGACTCTAAAATTAAAGTGAAGTTAGTGAATATGGGTATTGTGAGAGACATCATGCTGGGACTAGCATCCCAGACGGAACAGAACAGGGATGGTAGGATCATGGAAAGACAGGGGAAAACAATTTATTCAGGGCATTGTTTTCTCCAACACGTTAGAAGGCAGTGAACCTGCATTTAGGTACCACAGGGCATAATTGGAACTGTAGTCCTTTGGATCAGCCCTGTGGGTTCTGTTGGTGCTGCCAGGGGGAGCTGAAGGGATTAGAGAGCCCTGCTTTGTGGGGCTCCAGGCATATCTGGAAGTACTCCTGGGTTTTATATATAAGGAACAGCAGGCTTCAAAACAGTGAGCCAGAGTTGGGAGGAAAAAGACAATGCTTGCCTGAAGGAGCGAAGGAGTAAAGAAAAGAGAAGGAGGATTGCTGAGTGTGTTGTTTGTTTTTTGAACTCCTTTGTAAAAGGTTGAAAAGGATCAAACCTTTAAAATACACTGGAACTTGTGTCTTTGTGGTTGTGTAGGATGTTTGGGCTACAGCAGTTGCGCCCTGGTGGTCGCAATGTAAATTTAAGGTCAAGCCATGTGTGGCGGTTGGCTGGGGGTTGTGCCCAGCCAGGATGCCTGGAAGGACCGGGAGAGGGACTATGCCTCCCCCAGACCACGAGAGGGCAGCTGCCCTGGTTGGTATGGGGGCCACGGGAACTGAGCATGGAACCTCAACCCTGCAGGGGCCCATGGCCACCGCCAGGGGGCACCCGGAGGAGTGAGGAGCCCTGGATGTCAGCACTTCTGGGTGGAATACCAGGGACATCCAGAGTGCTTTCCGGGTGCTCATTCGGCACTTCTGCCACACCAGGATGTGCCACAGGAAGACCGTCAGAGGGAACCTGGAGCACATTCGGGTGGATATAAAAGAGGCCACCTTTCTCCAGTCAATAGCTGGAGTCGGGAGGAAGAAGACAAAGCTCGGAGGAGAGGAGTAGAGGCGGTAAAGAAAGGAAGGTCCATTGGAAGGCCTTCAGTGGTGTTTGGTGCAGGGGCACTGTGTGCTGTGCTGGACTTTATTGAGGACAAAACTGTAAATGAATATGTTTTTGTTGGAACTATCGGTGTCTGCCTTTCTGTGTCCAGGCTGAACCTCCACACATGATAGACTAGGTTGCTGCCTTGCTAAAATATGGTGGGCTCCAGTTTAGCAAAATGATGCAGAAATTTAGAATATTTCAGAAATGTGTCCATCCATTGACCCATCCATTGTTTTCATGGCCAGCCTATTCCATTATAGGATCCATAGATGTACTGTATTGTTATCGGACTGGCAGCAACCAATCTTTCATGGTACATCAGTCCATCCTATGGTGCAACACCCAGTCATTTTTATGGTGTCAATTCAGAGTCTCCAATCAATCTGTGTTTATCTTTGTGATCTGGTGGGAAACCTGGATATATGCAGGGAAATTCCAAAAAGACATAAAGAGAACATACAGCTCTACAAAGACAATGACCATGCAGGATTCAAATCCAAGTACCCACAGCACAAGCACTGACCCCTGTGCAGCATACTATCCTTGTCAGCAGCTTATCCTGATGTAACCTCTCTATTATAAAAGGAAATCCTGGAAAGCAAAGCAAAAGCAAGGCTACGATATGTGATCCTCTCGGAAGACATTTGAAAGACCCGTGAGACCAAAGACACTTGCCACGGTGCAAGACACACCCTACTTACAAGATAAGACCACGGGCAGAAAAAGAAATCGTAGTGTAAAGGCAGTCACGCAGCACACACAGCTCCATGGCTCTCAGTGCATATAAAGTGTATAAGGTCAATACGGTAGAAATGAAATGAACAGGGTAGAAATGAAACGTCGACGACTAAACGAAGAAGAAAGAAAAGCGCAGAGAAAAGAGACCCAAATGCGGTGAAGAGAAAAAAATGCTAAAAAGAAAAACAACAATTTAGGTGCAAATTTAGAAAATAAGGAAAGTGATAATCAGCCCGGAACAAATGGAATTGAAAACAAAGCACGTCCAATAGGGCTCAGAATTAAAAGATTAGAACTTCATAAACGAGATCAGCATTATACATCCTGCAAGAAAGCTGGAAATAAAGGACAATTACTGTTTTTACAATGTCAAGCGAGATAAGTCAGTGAGCCATCATTTAAAACAAGTCCACAGACCTCTAACTAAGCAGTTGTTGGATTGCTTTTGGCAGACACGCATCATGTACTCCCAGCTCTTAAAACAACGACATGCGACAAGCAGAACAGGCAGCTCACCAGCAGGTTGAAGCCTTTTTTGTTTTAAGTGACTGATAGGTCCGATTGAGGGGGGTGGAGTACAGCATGGAAGACTGATAGCAGGGTACTGATTGATGCGGTAAGGGGGAGGCGAGACCCAGGGGAGGAGGGGTCGGAGAGGGTGCTAGACAGTTGTGTTTGGGGTTACGAAGTCGGCGATTGTTCAAATAAAACTTTTGTGACACTTTATTACGTCAGTCGCTACAGTATCAAAAAAAAAAAGATAGTAAAGATATCATTAGCGCAAACAAAAGGTGATTAATCATCAGAGCCAGGTGTAATTGAAAAAATAGCAGGACAAAGCAAGGTCGTCCCACAACAGTTAAAGCAACGACAAGTTTAATTTCAAAGAATACACAATTCGGTCAGGTGTATATTTATGATGACGGAGAATTGATGCAAATTTTAACAGGCCACAAGAAAGGTGATGTATATATTCCGTGAATAACATTAGACACCAAAGGAGATTGTGATATGTCATTCGTATTAAAATGTTTACATTATACCGTGAGAATAGCTTTTGTTATGACAATTATCAAATCACAGGGACAACCATTAGAAAATGTCGGATTATTTATTAGAGAAACAGAAACAATATTCACTCATGGGCGATTATACGTTGCGTTGTCACAATGTATCTCAAAAAATGGATTCAAAATTCTATGTGATCTTGAAGAAAAGGTAATTCCAAATATTGTTTTTAATAAACCTTTAAAGTAAAAAGTACAACTAATGAAACTGAAACAATTCCAAAGAAAAAAAAGCTTTTAAAATTATATATCCGATTAACCAAACAACGGCACGGTGGCGCAGTGGGTAGCGCTGCTGCCTCGCAGTTAGGAGACCTGGGTTCGCTTCCCTGGTCCTCCCTGCGTGGAGTGTGCATGTTCTCCCCCTGTCTGCATGGCTTTCCTCTGGGTGCTTCTTCCCACAGTCCAAAGACTTGCAGGCTGGGTGGATTGACGATTCTAAATTGTCCCTAGTGTGTGCTTAGTGTGTGTGTGCGAGCCCTGTGATGGGCTAGCACCCTGCCCGGGGTTTGTTTCCTGCCTTGCGCCCTGTGTTGGCTGGGATTGGCTCCAGGTGACCTCAGTGACCCTGTAGTTAGGATATAGCAGGTTGGATGATGGATGGATGGATTAACCAAATACGAGCGAAGCGAGCAGGGGGCGGATCCCCCTAGTACTATATATAAACATCAGAACAAGTTGCTGTTCTCCTTTCAGTTGAAGAAATGCAGCCATATATGAGGTGAGACACAAACATAACCGGATTGGTAAAAAAATATATATTTATTGATGAATTACAGCATTCTAAACATTGTCACCTTCTATATACTCCCCCTCCCAATCTCTACACTGCTCCATACGTATTTTTCATTGATTGAAACAGTGCTGGAAATCTTCTTGCTTGAGGTGCTTCAACAGGCTTGCCGTTTCTGTCACTTTATCCATTGAAGAAAAATGTTTTCCCTTCAGGTCACTTTTGATTTTCAGGAACAAGTAAAAATCACAGGGAGCTAAAGCGGGTGAATAGGGAGGATGATCGAGGACAGGAATGTTTTTGTCAGTCAAAAACTGCTTTATGGAAAAAGCATTTTGTGTGGGAGCGTTGCCTTGGTGAAGCACCCACCCCCCTCTCCTCCACAAATCAGGCCTCTTCTTCCTCACTATCTCTCAAAAGGTTTTTAGGACCTCCAAATAGTAAGCCTGATTGACAGTTTACCCTTCAGTAACCCACTCTTGGTGGATGATACCACAAATGTCAAAAAAGACAATCAGCATTGCCTTCAATTTGGACTTCGTCATTTTTGCCTTTTTCATTCTCTGTGACGTCTGAGTTTTCCAGTGCATGGGCTGTCTTTTGGTTTCTGGGTCATATTGGAAAATCCATGTCTCATTACATGTGATAACATTTTCCAAAAAATTGGGGCTGCTCTTCAATTATGTTGAAAATGTCAGAACAGATGTTTTTCCGGCACTCTTTTTGTTCGGGTGAAAGAATTTTCGGGACCAGTTTTGCACAAACTTTTGTCATGTGATGTTCTTTGTGCAAAATGTGTCTCACTGATTCCCTGTCATTATCAGCCAATGAGATAGCTCAAACACCTAGGCCACAATCATTTCGAACAATCTTATTCACCGTTTTGATGTTTTCATCCGTCCGAGTCGAGCGTGGGTGACCTGGGCATTGATCTTCTTCCACATTTTCTTGTCCTTCCTTGAAACATTTGTGCCACTCAAAAACTTGTGTGCAAGACAAACTGTTATCACCGTGCAGTGTTTTTATCATTTCATAAGTTTCTGTGGCTGTTTTGTTCAATTTTGCGAGAAACTTGATGTTGATTCACTTAAGGTGACCAGAATTTTTTGTGCCAATCCGGGGACATGGGGGGGGGGGGGTTCGGGGTGGTGGAGTGGTGTTGCAGGATGCAGTAAAGCATAACCTCCGTCAAAACACCGCACACGTGCACCGAGTTCAGATTGTCGTGGTGATGAGATACAATTGAAAAAGTGAACCAGCTGAAACTGGGGATGAAACTTTAAACCGGGGACAAAACCGGGACATGTTTCTGAGTGGGGACAGTTGTCTGAAAAAGGGGACTGTCCCAGGAAAACTTGGACGGATGGTCACCTTAATTCACTGCTTGACTTTTTCACCCGAGATTATTGCGGCAACTCGTGTAGCGATTGTTGTGCAAATACTGACTGGGCTATTCACAGGATAACCTTAGGCGGTCAGAAGTTTGAGAATGCATGTAGAAGGTTCTATAGTTCTATGATTCATGTCCGACCGACCTCCACACGGTTTTCCAGGAAAGCCCCAAGCCCAGTCAGGTTATTTTTGTGTCTCGTTTCGCATGAATGAAACTTTAGACAATTGATGCACAGTGAGCTCCCAAATCTTTTTAAATCAGAAATTATATACTGTATTTCCCTAGCATTTCATTATTTATATAAAAAATATACTTTGACACTTTTTCAAATCTGAAAGCATTCAACAATTAATCTTTTATTTTAAACAGCATTTTTTCTCTCTGCCCTGCGATGGAATGGTGTCCTGTCCTGAGTGTTTTCTTGCCTTATGTCCAGTGCTAGATTGGACAGGCTTCCGGAACTCTTTGCAACCCTTTTCATTACTAAGCTGGTTAGTAAATGACTGGCTGACTGTTAAAGATTAGGTATAACAATATATAGTGTTTTATGTATCTTTTATTATACATCACAGTTGGTAATGGTTTCTGTTGAATTATTATTATTATTAATCAGGATTAGATTAGATTAAATTTAATTAACCCCAAAAGGGAAATTCAGAATACTTAACAATAATAATAATAATAATAATAATCATAATAATAATTTATCAATCTGCTAAACTTGTTTAATACAATTTCAAAGACAAAAATTAAAATAAAAATTGTCAAAAAGCCATTCTAGCAATGTGGGGTACAAATAAAGCTTCCTTAAAATTACATTGAACAAAGCATCTCAATAATAATTAACTAAATTTGCCTAAATTTAAAATATAAATAACTCAAAAAGATAATACTGAAACTCTGTAGGGTGTAGAAATGCTGTCTTTTAATTTATAGAGAGTAGAAATTAATATACTATAAAAAGAGTCAATATTTGCACAGCAATTTTAATACAACTATTTTAAAAATAATTAATTCCGGGGACTGCCTACCCAAAATGCTAAACAGGGCCGATGGTTTTTATTGCATGATTTGAGTGTTATGACTAATGCAGTCTGACAAATGACAACGGAAGAAACTGCCCTAAACCAGAAGCCACATGAGTGAATTTGTGCATTATTTTAGTAAGGTATAAGAAGAAGGCTGACTCAGAAAACATGAGCTGTCTTCTAAGTTTATTTGAGGTAATTTTTGACCGCAGGTATTCCTGAGTGACTGATGCCCTGTCTGAGGTTTGTTTCTGCTTTGTCCCCCAGTGACGCTGGGGGTGGCACTGCCATCCAAGTTGCAGTAAATTTGAAAATACATCTAGAAACTGGAAGGATTGGTGGATATTTTGGAATGTTCACAGCTCTACAAATTAAGTGGTTTTAGGATGATTCTGAGTCAAACAGGACAATAACGTATTTAGGCCAGATGGTTTGTCATGTTTTGTTGCTTTGACAGCAATACATAATTATACAAGAAATCGATAAGAGAAGTAAAATTGAGCCAAGTATAGTATGAACCACCACACACACCAAAATAGACAGAATGACCAAACAGAGAAGAGGCTTACATTTAAAACATATGTCCTTTGAGATGTACTTTGAGAAAATAAATAAATATATATATATATATATATATATATATATATATATATATAGTTTTACTGTCAAATAATGCAAAGAGTACACGACACGTGTTTCGCCCTAATCCTGGGCTCATCAGGCGTACACACTCACTGCACTCCCTTACGGGAATCGCCTCTAGCGCTGACGTCCAAGGTTCGATTCCCGTATGGGAGTGCAGTGAATGTGTACGCCTGATGAGCCCAGAATTAGGGCGAAACACGTGTCGCGTACTCTTTGCATTATTTGACATTAAAACTATTTCAACCATTCTATGATCTGCTTCTCGCAACTGAAAGAGGGCACGTGGCGGATGTTAGCTGACTTGCTGACCAACCACAAGCGTTACCTGGTAGGTAACCACCCATACAATCAGATTGTGATTCAGACTACGAATGCCGTGAATGTAATTACCCCGATCTACATGCTGTCAAATGAACAAACCACACGCCGTGCCGCAAAGTTAGGGGCTTCGCCTCTAGCGCTGACGTCCAAGGTTCGATTCCCGTAAGGGAGTGCAGTGAGTGTGTACACCTGATGAGCCCAGAATTAGGGTGAAACATGTGTCGCGTACTCTTTGCATTATTTGACAGTAAAACTATTTCAACCATTCTATGATCTGCTTCCCGCAACTGAAAGAGGGCACGTGGCGGATGTTAGCCGACTTGCTGACCAACCACAAGCGTTACCTGGTAGGTAACCACCCATACAATCAGATTGTGATTCAGACTACGAATGCCGTGAATATATATATATATATATATATATATATATATATATATATATATATATATATATATATATATTGTGATGGATGGCCGGCTTCATATTCCGGCCCTCACCCCCAGGCCACCAGGAGGAGCTCTCCCAACAGCATGGACGAGCCCCGAATTCCAGCAGGGCCTCATGGACTTTGTAGTTTTTATGCACAGCCCTGCTGGATACCTTGGGGACCACCGGGAGTCGCTGTAGGGAGGCTTATGGACTCGTATGTGCCCTATAACCTGGAAGTACGTCCTGGTAACGTGAACAGGAGAGATGACGTACTTCCAGGTTGAAGAAAAGGACTTTTACCCTGACCCGGAAGTAATAAGGACTTGTGGACTGTTGGGCAGGAACACCTCCGGGTCAGGGAGTATAAAAGGACTCTGGGAAAGCCCAGACACTGAGCTGAGCTGGGAGGTAGGGTGGCGAAGTGTCTGGGAGAGGAGGAGTGATTATTGTGCTTATTATTGATTTGTATGAGTAGTGTGGAGGGGAGGGTGCTTTGTGCATGTGATTATTTAAAAATAAAAGAGTCTTGGACTTTTACCTGGTGTTTGGAGTGGTACCTGAGGGTTCAAGAGGTTGATCGGAACCTCAACTGCTACAATATATATATATATAGTGGCGCAACGTTAGGGGCATCACCTCTGACGCTGACGTCCGAGGTTTGATTCCCGAGAGGGAGTGCAGTGGAGTGTGTACGCCTGATGAGCCCAGAATGAGGGCGAAACACGTGTCACGTACTCTTTGCATTTATTTGACAGTAAACTATTTCAACCATTCTATGATCGGCTCCTCACAAACTGAGGGCACCGTGGCGGATGTTAGCAGATTGCTGGCCAACCACAAGCGTTACCTGGTAGGTAACCACCCATACAATCAGATTGTGACACAGACTACGAATGCAGTGAATGTAATTACCCCGATCTACATGCTGTCAAATAAACGAACCACACGCTGTGGCGCAACGTTAGGGGCATCGCCTCTGACGCTGACGTCCGAGGTTCGATTGCCGAGAGGGAGTGCAGTGGAGTGTGTACGCCTGATGAGCCCAGAATGAGGGCGAAACACGTGTCGCGTACTCCTTGAATTTATTTGACAGTAAACTATTTCAACCATATATATATATAGTGTGCCTCTCTGTATACATGACCTGACTGTGCCTTCAGCCCTAATGATTCCCATTTTGCACCTCTTTGCTAACCAGACCACCTGCCACATAAAGACAAAGATAACAAATATACTATAATGCACACAGTATATACGATGCATAAAAAAAAAATAAACTCACAGTATAAATTTGGTTAAAATGTATGAAATTTGCCAGGCAAAATTTTATATGAAAACTACATACTGCAACATTTGAAAAAAAAAAGTGAAATAAGAAACTAAAAAATGTCTAAAAGACTCCAGCATTCTATGGTTATATATAATGTAAAACATAATAACCCCCTTGGAAGTTTTCACATTTTATCGATATACAATAATAAATCACAATGGACCTAATTTGGCTTTTTTGTCATTGATCAGCAGAATAAGACTGTTTAAAGTCAAAGTGAAAACAGATCACTGCAATGCAGTCTAAATTAATTCTAAATATAAAACACATAAAATAATTGAGAAGTATTTCTTTTAATATGACACACCTAGGACGGCACGGTGGCGCAGTGGTAGCACTGCTGCCTCGCAGTAAGAAGACCTGGGTTCGCTTCCCGGGTCCTCCCTGCGTGGAGTTTGCATGTTCTCCCCGTGTCTTTGTAGGTTTCCTCCGGGTGCTCCAGTTTCCGTCCACAGTCCAAAGACATTCAGGTTAGGTGGATTGGCGATTCTAAATTGGCCCTAGTGTGTGCTTGGTGTGTGTGTGTCCTGAGGTGGGTTGGCACCCTGCCCGGAATTTGTTCCTGCATTGCGCCCTGTGTTGGCTGGGATTGGCTGTGTTCGGATTCAGCAGGTTGGAAAATGGATGGATGGATGACACACCTAAACATCACTGGTGCACCCAGATGGTGTTAGAAGTCACGGAATTGGTTAAATGAAGATCATCTGTCTGTAGCCAATGGGGTTTCAGTTGAATGTAGTATAAAAGCACCTTATCTGGAATGTCTAAATTTATCTTTGTTTTTTATTATAGGCACTATATACTCACTTTACAATTTGCATTACTTTCTTACTATTTTTATTCAAATTATTAAGACAATTGATTTGAATATCACAAGGACCCATGCTTATAATAAGAATTTTGGATATAAAAGTGGTTAGAATCACTTCCTCAGAGCTCCCAGCACCTGGCTTTGATCCCCAATTTAGCTACTGTCTATGTGAAGTTTAGATAATCTCCACATGTTTGAAAGTTTTTTCAGTGCTACTCCAATTTTTATCTACATTCTTAAAATCTGCATAGTATGTTAAATGATATATATGCTATATGAGGTGTGACGGGACAAAAAATAGATCCTGTGTACTACAATATGTGAATTGCAAGTTTCTAGCATTTGTGGTTAATAGTATATGTTTCTTGTTTCAAAGAAATACCAACACAGTTGCCAAACCCGCAAAATGAACTGTTGCATTGTTGCTGAATTTATGATGCTAGAGAACAAAATTATTTGGTGATTCATTCTTGTCTAGTTAAAGTGTACCAGGACCAGTCCCCTTCATATGCTATAGTCAATGATCTTGCAGTGCTTCATTTTGCAGTATTTGTCAACCATCCAGGTATAAGTTAAAAGGTTTTTGGTAACATCTAGTATATATATATATATATATATATATATATATATATATATATATATATATATATATTTATATATAAATATATATATATATAGATATATATATATATTATATATATATATATTATATTATATATATATATATATATATATATATATATATATATATATATATATATATACATATATATATATATATATATATATATATATATATATATATATATATATATATATATAATATATATTAATATCTCTATGTATATGTGTGTGTGTGTGTATACACAGCCACTGTATTAGGTATACATTGCTAGTACCACGATGGACCCCATTTTGCCTTGGAACTGGCGTAATTCTTGGTGGCATAGATTCAAAAAGGAAACATTCCTCAGGGATTTTGATCCATATGTACATGACAGCATCACACAGTTGCTGCTGATATGTCAGCTGCACATCCATGATGTGATCTCCTGTTCCATCACATCCCAAACGTGCTCTATTGGACTGAGATCTGTTGACTGTGGAGGCCATGTATCAACAGTATTAAACAAATGAACACAGAAGACAACTCAAAATGCAACACAGAAAAGTATATCTGTCAGTTAGGTACTACTTTAATTTTAAAAGAGAGAATAAAATGACAAATGAACTCGGAATAAATACTGAAAAAGCAAATCAAAAGCAAAAAACTAAAAGTGCCACTTTACAGTTTGCACATTTGACCGTTACAAACTGCTATTTAGCTTGTTACAGTGTCATCCTGTGGAACTGAGTTATGCAAGACAAGATTCTGTTTGCTGTAATTGGTTGCCTATACACTCTAAGGAATATATTTGGTATGCATTACTCACCCTCCAGGAAAATCTGTCCTGGCGCTGACATTGCATCATGGTCAAGTTATTGACATACTAGCTGTGCTATCCATCTAAGTATTTGAAATGTAAGTAATCAATATAAACCTCATCATATACCACATTAATGTTTGCAGTGCATCATCTATTGGAATGTAATTTGTATTGCTTAAAGAAATAAAATGCAATGCATTTTTCATTCCAACAGATGGTGCATCACAAACGTTAGTACTGTTTGTATGAAACCCATTCTGAATGAAATATAACAGACATAGCAACTGAACAGACACACAGATACATAGACACAGACACTTGTCCTTTTATTGAAGTGGATTATAATTGTTACAGTTATGAGTAGATGGATTACAGATGTCAAATGATTCTTGTTAATAGCACATTTTTATTTTATTAATTAGCTTAATAATATTAATGGAGCTCAGCGGCAGATAAGAAGCTTTTCAAATAACACAGTATATTGAACTCTGAGTATAAGTAAACAAACTCAGCTTTAAACCTACAATTCTTACCGTTTTATTACAAAGAAATGTATTGTCACACACAAAAGCATGATGAGACAATCTTAAATCTGGGGCAGGGTAATAATAAAGGGATGGAACAGTTGTTTACTTAATGTCTGTTTCTCTCCTCTGTAGAATACACGAACACCACCTGGAAGAGGACACATATATATAAAGCTGAACTCATTGACTAACTGAAGACTTTTTTGGCTATTTGCAGACCACTTAGGGAAAAAGGTTTTCACTAGTGGGTCAACAAAAATCCAACCTCACAAAAAATGTAATTTAAATCATGAAAAAAATATAGAAAACTACAATGATATTTTGCACATAATAATCAGAAAGTGCAAGTGCTGATGCAGAAAAGCACACAAAAGTAGCACATTGGTGGCATTGTGGTTCAAGTCTTTCTTGTATCGATTTTCATTATCTTATTTAAGCTTCAATATACAAAAATATATGCAGAAGAAAAAACTATGTAAGTGATCAAAAATGAAAAAAAAGTTTATTACATGAAATGACCTCATTATAGAAAACTATTGTCCCATATAAAATGTTAAGATATTCACACTACTTAATCTTTACCTCTGTCTATTTGTTATACAGTATACTAAGATATGCATTTATAAACTGCCAGCTGTGTGGATAAATGATGTTTCGGCTTGAACAATCAGCAAGTGGAAAGGCACTTTTTCCGTGATTAAGTCATGGATAACAGTGAACCCATAATATTACTTAATTTGTAAATTTTATTTTCGTTCAGCCGAGCATGTTGACCTTTGAACTTTGTCAGTGACCTGGAGGTTGTATTCGTTTATATTTTTGCTTGTTTTTTTTATGTATTGCTCCAGTGTGCAGAGCATTGGTGCGTACAGGGTTCAAATTTATATATGAAAATATTTTACTTTGCTATTATCTTCCTCGTTTTAAAATCAAATTTAAAAATGATCTATAATATTTTATTTTATTTAATTATCTGAAAGTACACAACATATTTTGATTATCTCTTGCATTTTCACATCCATCATCTGTAATCTGTATTTAAACTGTATACAATTCCATTGTTTCTTAAGAAATCAGAACCATCTTCTCTGTCTAGTCTGCATTGTTCTTTATTAGTTCACATGTCTAAATTGCTCTTGTTCAATGATTTATCTGGGAAATTTAAATGATAAACTCCCACTGGTCAGTAGTATTCTAATATCTTCTATTTCTTTATGTTCGATCATGATAACTATGTTATCCATTCAATGACAAAAATGAAATGGTATGCATTATTGCAAGCCTTAGTTTCTATTGGTATATACAGTGTATACTGTATAAATAGAAATCATGCATGCCATAACCTAAAATCTGTTTTAAATATGACATTTCATTGAAATAAACAGAAAGAGAGGCAGTAAGGTGCTTCACTGGTTAGCTTCAAGAGACTTGGTTTTAAATTTTGAGTCTATTACTAAATGTGTAGAGTCTGAATGTTGCTCTTATATTTTTTTTAAATTTTTTTTCTGGTTACTACTGTTTTCCCTCTACATGAGTGTTAGGTTTAAATAGTAAATCCGCATTAATGTGATATGAGTAAATGTGCCTTGCAATGAATTGCCACCCGATCCAGGGTCGGTTCCTGTTTTATGTCTGATATTCCCAGAATAGGCTTTGGCCTCCAAAGTCCTAACAGGTCAGAAAATGGACGGATTAATGAAGAGAGTAAAACAAAACAGCACAGCTCCATTACTTTAAGCATGCTGTCAAATTTATGTACAGAAGTGTTTCAGTAATATTACATTTTGAAACTTGGAAATTTCAGATTTGGTTATGTTCACTTCACATAAACCCAGTCATACTTGTAGTGCTCACGCAATATTATTCTTTATCACGACATTCTAACTTCTAACCCCTGGAAACAATTATTCACAATGGGTGACCTTTTGCGCAGAAAATAAAAGTTGTCTTTCATCATATGAAATCATGCATTTGATTTAAAACTCTAAGAGACTTTCAGGCTTGTGATTCTTAAATTCTCAGACAAAATAACAATTGTGATCTGATTGAAATTAGAAATATTTAAATAAAAGAAGAAAAATAATAATAATAACCACCCTGAGATTTCTAAAAGTGAGATTATGAAAAAGGAAACAAGGAAAAGATGAGAATGTCAAATACCGTAAAAATAATCATCCCAATTTTTATTAGGCCATTGGTTTTCAATAATAAACACACATTTATTTCAGTGGGAAAACCTTTGCTTAAAGGTCCAGAGGCTAATAAGAGCATTTGTTGAGGCAGTGAAAACAGTAACCAGAGATTATCTCAGGAGACCTTCATGGGTCTGCTACTCATCACGCGTTAAAGCAGACTGCTGTAAAGTTCTCATTGCGTCTGTCAGTCACAAATCAACACGCCCCTTCAAACCATCAACAACCACTGTCTGAGAGGCAGCCAAACTGTATGTTCTGCAAGAGGTAAATACACAGCAGGGAGCAGAATCTTAACAGTTTTATGGAGCAACTGAACACAGACCTCCTTTTAAGATACTGAGTTTGACAACTCCATTAATTAGACGCATCCCACTTTCTGTTAAAAAAAAAACAGTAACTGTAATTTTTTGAGGGAGGTTTAAAAAGTTGGCATAGCCACACACATGCTGCACAACAATTCCTGATTCCAAAAAAACAGAAATAGAAAAAAAAAGAGAATGTGTATGTGTCACGCATTTAAAGCTGGATAGCCTAACCTTTTGGATGAGACAAGGGGAAATGAAAATTATTTTTCGCAGGAAACTACTGATATATCTATCCTGTATGCAGGGCCGGTACCACCTTTAAGCTGAATTAGGCATTTGCCTGGGGATTAGATCATAATGGGGGGGGGGAACCTAGCCACATGGGCTAGCTATCGAACAGTGGGTTGGCGCACTAATAAGCTTGGCCTAGGGTGCAAAATAACCTAGCACTGGCACTGCCTGTATGGCATGCACTTATTCAAACATTTTTTGAACCCATCTTACTCATGAAATGCTAGTGTGAAGCCTCATGCCTATCCTGACAACATCATTCCCAAAAATGTTATAGAGTGGCAGTGCACCCCTTGGTACACTCATGGACATCCCATTCTACATTCACTTCTAATGGGGGCGCTAGTCTATCAGGCACATCTCTGAGGTGCAGGAACAAACCAAATGTATCTGTAGAATCTCATTCTCAGAGAGAACATGCAAATTCAACACAGGCAGTGGTCAAGATATGTACTGAACCTAAGCTCTTGGAATCATGGGGCAGTAGTGCTACCTTCTGCACAATTCAACAGTGGAGTATTATTCACAATTCTAAAGGATAGTTACATGTAAAATATAGTAATAAAAATGTTACTTTTATATTTTTTATAATTTGCTTCTAAATAAAGGTCAGAGAGTTACAGTGGCCACCTTATTAGGTACACCTTTCTGTTAATGCAACAAGCGCTCTTCATATTTAATCAAGCGGTTGCTTCTCAATATACAGGAGTGGGCAAAAGTAAGTTTACAGTTGTTTGTATGGATAAAATAGACAATTTCCCACACTATGCGACTCTTCAATTTCACCCGGGGTGGGGGTGGGGGGGGGTTATAAACATTAAAAATATTGTTCTTTATCAGTATGCTGTTGCTGGAGTATGTGAATTTCCCCTTGGGATTAATAAAGTATCTATCTATCTATCTATCTATCTATCTATCTATCTATCTATCTATCTATCTATCTATCTATCTATCTATCTATCTATCTATCTATCTATCTATTTATGATTATTACAATAGCTTTATTAACTTTATTAACTCAAAAGAATGTCACAATGGCAAAGTGCACTTAACTACAATCTTGTTAAGTGCTCAAATTGATGGCCTTCATTATTTACACATTCTTGTAGTCTACTTGCTACACTCAAGCACACTTTAATAATAATAAGAAGACGACAAATAAGAAAACATATAATGCAAATAAATAATGCAATAATTAAATAAATAATACTACAATGCTTTAGTCTACTTGCTACACTGAAGCACACATTAATAATAATAATAAGACGACAAATAAGAAGACAAATAATACAAATAAATAATACAATAATTAACATATAAATAATAATAGGAGAATAAACTCTGCGTTTCACATACTCACAACTACAAACCTACTTTTGCCCACCCCTGCATATAGCACATACAGTCAAGAGGTTTATGTTATGCCTGAAATGGTAAGGTAAGCCTGATGGCAAAGTTTAACAGGACCTGGAGATGAAAGAAAGGTCAATGGTCAGAAATGGGCAGGGTTTTTTTTACCAAAAGATCAAAAAGAATCAAATCGTAAAGACCCAAGACACTATCCATAAATCAAAGTTGTAAAACAAAATCCAAAATCTGAAATACCTAAAAGTTCATAAACTACATTAACACACCAAATTGTCTGTCATTTCTTCCATAAACATGGACGATCAACAATAGTGTAAATAGTAACATAAGAGGTAATGTAATGTCTGCAACCATTCATGGCAGCAGTTAAGAATATGGCATTGGCAATAACAAAACTATGCATAAAAGAAGCACCACACAAAACAAAATGGCTGTGCAAAAACATTACCAAAATCATGATACAAATATATATACAGTTGTTGTATTTTTAAAAAAAAGTGCAAAATTGGATTGAACATGTTCTAAAATCCCAAAATCATGACAGATTATTGTTGTTGTTCATCCAAACATCAAAATCGGTAAGACACATGATTTAGGCAACTTTTAATGTGGTATCTTTTTTGGTAATTTTCACAGCTTTCCTCGGTGTGACAAAGAAAAAAAAATGTTTTGTCAGTACCAGATTTGTAAGTGCTATTAATGAGAAAGGTAAAAGAAAAATGGGCCAACTGTCTCTAGCTAACAGAAAGGCAGCACATACTTAAATATAAAATGTCTAAAACTGTGATGTGGTATCTCTGAATGCGGGACCCATTGAACTTTGAAGCAGATCGGCTACAGCAGCAAAAGACCACACATATTTCTGTTATTTTCAGCTAAGAAGAGAAAGCTGATGCTATATATTCAACAAAACTGGGCAACTGAAAATGGAAAAATGTCTCTTAATTTCTCCCACAGGCAGTGCTTGAAGTGGGACAGAACTCACCAGTAGCTGAATCTTTGTTTTATACCAGCAGTGTTATTGTGAGTACTGGCACGCATCAAGCACCTCTCTCCCCTACTCATTAATCGAATATTAGTGTATTGTGATGCTCAAATCTCTAAGGTAGAGAGAGCAGGCACATACAAATGTCCACTTTAGGCACGGACCTTAGCATACAGATGTTAGGCATAGGATCTGGCGTGGACAGCCTGAACCCAGGCATCCATCCCGGCTTATGGCAACAGTACAGGCAGGTGATGGTAGTGTAATGGTGTAGGGATTGTTTTCTTGGTACACATTACACCACCAATTGATCATCATCTGAATGCTGCAGCACACTTAAGCATTGTTGGTGAACATGTGCATCCCTTTATGTCCTTAGCATATCATTATTCAAATTGATGTTTCTAGTATATCACAAAGTATGTATCACTGCATGCAGATTTTTACAAGCATATCAGTGACTGCAGGTTACTCCATTGGCTTATCAGCTCCCAGATCTCAATTCAATACAGCAAACTTTGCTAAGAGTTGAAGCAGGAGATTCACAAAATGAATGTATAACCTTAAAATACGCAGGAACTGCTTGATATCATCGAGTCAGCATGAAGCAAAATTCCTAAAGAAAGTTTCCAGTGCCTTGATGAGTCCATGTCTCAAAGAATTCTGGCTGTTCTGGAAGTAGTACCGTGTGTACATTACTTCAGTGTCACTAACTATTAAATGGTATTAAAATGATTTCTTTAGCAAACCCATCAAGAAATTAGATCACTTCATGCAAATTCAATGTGAAGTAAATCACACGCTTCAATGAACACAGTTCTCTCTCTCTGAAATTGTACAAAAATATCACTAGAAAATGACCATGATGCATTTTAGTTGTATGTCATTTGCTTTTACAGGGGCACTTTATACTCCATCTATTCCTTTTTTAACCCATCTATCCCATTTGGGGTCACTGGTGGTCACTGTATTGAGTCCTGCACAGAACGTGTAGTCCATCGCAGGTTAATCTCATGAATAAACATTTCCTCAATCCTACATAATCAAGTAAGAGTCATCAATTAGCCTATTCTGTAGAAGCATATTCCATAGCTTCTAGTTCTATTTCTAATATCTCATAAAATTGTATTTAATATTTTGACACAGATATATTTACTAGGCTTAAAATTTACGAAATAAGTTAGCTTAACCATATCACTTTGCCTGTGTTAAAAATATAAAACTTGCCCATTTTCACCACACAAAAGTAATGTCTAAAATAAAGATTGTTGGACACATTCATTTATATAAATATATTATTTATACTATACCATAGCATATCATTGTTTGGACTTATTAAAGGGTTGCATCTGCATGCCTCTGCAAATGAAACAAACAAATACCTTTCCTTTTTTCTTACGTACTGTATATCTGTTACATAAATCACATATAAGTAAACGGGCGAAGAGTTCTCTTATTTATAGCTGTTGCCAAAATATGTATTTCTTGTACAAGACTGGTTCACTCATTTCCTTCAGTTCTGCTGTTTTAGACTCCCATTCTCTGTAACTCTGTAATGGATAAAACAGAGTTCTAAAATAATCGTAGGTATGGATGGATTGATATTTTACCAACATATACTATACATTGCTCTGTATTTTACTAGCCAGTAACTACTGCTACAAAGTAAGGAAGTAAAGAAATAGACGAGACTGCATTTTCTCATAGTTACTGCAACAATTTACAATATTTTTAGGAGTTTGCCTTATAAAGGAATCTTTGCATTTCCTCAGTAAAGCCACCAATGGTAGTGGTGTCTATGACCCCTGTGCTGCTAAGTTCTCCTAACTAAATAAAAAGTGGCCCAAGAGAGAAGGAAAGCTGGTAAGAAATCATAAATCATTGTCTGATGGAGACCACCTGCTTTTTACACACACACACCAAAGCTATTAAGAGCCTGTCTTCAACTGCTGAGCCTGCAATTAAAATTTTTTTATAGAGGAACTGGCAACAAGATAAAACTAGGTGACATTAATTCTGATTGACATTTATTCTACAATGACTATATGCCACATATGTGTATAAGATAAGACTTTAAAGAGAGAAGGACAGAAGAGAGTTTAAAAGCACAAGAAGCAGATGTTATAGCAACACTTTCCCACTAGATGGCAACAGTAGAAATATTATGTAAGGTCCTGTAATAATAATAATAATAATAATAATAATAATAATAAGCAGTAGGCAACTTTAATGGTGCCATGTAGTTTGAGAAAACCTAATAATATGAATGAAAGGAAAAAATAAATAAATAATGGAATACTTTTCCACATAATCTTCTATACACTGAAAACTAAGAAAAGCTAACCTAAAGTGAAGTTAACTGTAGAAAGCCAACAACTGTAAGGGTATTTGAAAACTTCTTGGTCAAACAATGGTTTGACCGGGAAGTGGCCTTATCTCCTAGGATGTAATGGAAATGGCAGTATTTTTGTTTTAAATGAACAAAAGAACAGATGAACATGGATACACTCATTACGCGAGCATGGGCAGTGACTCCACACTACTAGGTATAGAATGAAGTAAAAAAAAATAGAATGAGTAACCTGGTTAAGTGAAGAACTTAGTTTGCATGGGTTAGTCCACCTATGGAGTTCTCCCTTGGAAAAATATGAACATGTCAATAAACTGCTCAATAAAAGAGTTAAATATCCTCATCAGCCGCCATGGATCCAAAAACAATAATGGAGTCTGTGTCTCCCTAGCAGTCTGAAGAATGTTACCTTTAGAAATAGCTTAGCTGTATTACTCATTACTTACAAAAAAAAGCAATTGAATATTATATAGTTACTTATTATAAAATGTACTACATGAACAGTTTATTACATTTGTGTTAATTTTCTTCTTTTCTATTAAAAACTGCACATTTAACTGGCCAGCATTTGTTATTAAATTCTACACCCTATATGAATCTGCATGAAACTGATAAGAAACACAGACAAACATGGTTATTTTCTTATGTTTTAAAAATACCTGTAGTGCTTCATGTGCATAGCCAGTGACCCCACATGACTAGGTATAGAATGAAGTAGGAAAAAAATGATGTATGCTACCAAAACCCCACAAATCTGGCATGAAGGGAAATAGAGGAAGTTATACAATTTATTCGTTTATGTGCACACACAAAACCAAGAGAAAGTGAGTAACCCGGTTAAAGCAAAAACCTGGTTTACATATGCAAGTCCACCTATTGAGTTCTCCCTTGAAAAAATACGAAAATGTTATTAACCTGCTAAAAAAAAGCATTAAATATCCTCATTAGCTGCCATGGATCTAAAACTAAGAATTGAATCTATGACTCCAGAGTAGTTTTGGTAACATTACTTTTAAAAGTTGCTTAGTTACATTACTCATTACTTACAAAAAAAGTAAAGGTTGTATAGTTACTTATTATAAAATGTACCGCATAAACAGTGTATAACGTTTGCGCTACTTTTTCTTCTTTTCTGTGAAAAACTGCACATTTGACTGGTCTGCAATTGTTATTAAATCCTAAGCCCTATATGAACTTGCATGAAACTGACCAGAAACGCAGACAAACACAATCATTTTCTTGTGTTTTATAAATACCTGTAGTCCTTCATGTGCTGTTAAGTAAATATCATTTATCTCATTTTTTACATCTCGACCTGAGCTACAGATGATAAGGTGGTATGAACACTGGTCACTGCATCACCCGATCACACTGTTTCAACATATTGATAAAAAATAGCTGGACTAAAACTAAACTGACCCTTTATTAATATGTTTATATTAATGGATTGCATGCAGCCTACTCTTTTCTGCTTGGCTGTGCAACTGAGCCCTGAAAAAAAGCAGCATGCCGGTATGTGTGCTTTTTGCCCTACATTCATAGCTGCTGGGATAAGAATAACACAGGTATTTTTACTTCAATGAAATTAGTATAGTGTTAGGTTACTTGTTACTTTAAAAAGCAAACGGGACTACATAAGGCAAGTTTTAACATGTTACTCCTAACACCACTTCCAAGATTGTTTTGCTGGGCTTATTACTGCAAGTTTAGGTCACCAACATAAATTTAGTGATTTCTGAAATCTTAAGAGAGATTATTTCAATCAGGAAGGAATAATACGATTGCCTGAACATTTGCTTCTGGAAATTTGATCTTTGTGTCCACAGCTTTTAACCCATGGTTACAGAAAGCGCTTGTAAAGCTAACAGTGTGCAACAGACATGCACAGACTACGAAATCCTTAACTGTAACCCAGTTAAGCATTTACATGGTCAAATAACTGAGTTTCTCCTGAAGAAATCTGCATTTGTTAACTTGGTTTCTCAGAGACTAATAACCTGGTTTCTCTAACTGAAGCAAGGGTTGACATGGCATTTTAGAAACTGGATTTCTGTGTTTAAAAACTGAATTTTCAAAGTGCATGCAAACACACTTAGGGTCTTCCAGATACAGGGTGGTGTTTGAAAAATATAGTTCTGTTAGCAGTAAGGAGCTCAGGTCTGGTTTTAGCAGCAGCAAACACAGCAAGGTGAACCATATTGGACTTCTTATTAGCTTTTCGTTTTGTTTGTGCATGCTGGAGAGAAGACATGTCTTATTCATTCAGCGTGAGTATGCTTATACAGGTTCTTTCAAGATGATATAAGAGAGTTACTTTAAAACAATATCTTGTTGCAAGTTTTTTCCAAAAACACTATTTACAGATTGGTGAAAGAGTGGCATACAAATTATTCTGTAAGCAATGAAATGAAACCAAAAAACCTTATTATCTGTACCCCAGAGGTTGTCATAGACATTATGAAAAGAAATCCTCATATTTCAATGCAGAGATTATCACAATAGATGGACTGAGGTCTGTTTTCATGAATATGTTAGTGCACACTGAACTTGGCATCCTTACCTGCAGAGATCATTTTAAGCACTGCCTTTAAAATGTTCAGTAACTTTGTTTAAAAACATTCTTGCATTATAATATAACATATTTTCAGGTGACATATAACATTTATTCTTTTATTACTAATAAAACTCTTACTGACACTATGACTGGGCTTTTCATGTGCCCTGTACAAAGGACTAGACAAGGAGGTCCTCAATCTAAAATTTCAGCAATAATTACTATTTCTTGTAACAAAGATCAGTAGATAAACATACACTTACAGATCAATGAATTGGCTACCATGATATCTACTTTTGGTTTTTCTAACTCTGCACTCTTGTATGTTTTTAGTGGTTTAGCAAATTGTATTTTCTTAAAAAATGAAGACACAGTTACTGTAGGAAGCAGGCTTCTTGCTCAGTAATAAAGGGCTGTTAAGTCCAGCATCCACAAACCATTCATATTACAACCCCAACTCGGTAAAAGTCAGGACAGAATGGAAAATGCAAATGAAAACAGAAAGCAGTGATTAGTATATGATAGTAAATGATGTTGGACCTGAAAACAATGTAACAGCCCATTATTTGAGGTTACAACTAAAGTTTATTTATTTATTTTTCAAAAATAAACGCTCATTTTGATTTTGGTATTTGCAACATGCCCCGAAGAAAGTTTGGACAGTAAAGAACTTGCCACTTTGTAACTTCTCACAACACTTAATAAATGTTTAGGTACTGAAGGCAAGAATTTATTGAGTGTTTCAGGTGTAATTGTGCCCCATTCTTCTTGAAGACAATTTTTTTTCATTTTATTGATTTTATTGTCATCATTTCATACAAATAGTCAATTTTTACAAAAAATAGGATAGCAAACAGATCAACAAGCTTTAAGGTGTGAAACAGTATGGTGTCCCCTATGTCACATTTGACTTTTCAAACTGTGCCACACATTCTCAATTGGGGACAGGTCAGGATAACAGGGAGGCCATTCACACTCCCCCATCCTCTTACAATGCAGCCACACCTTTCTAATGTGCATCGTCTTGCTGAAATATGCATGGCCTCCATGGAAGGGATGTTGCTTTAAAGGTAGAATGTGTTGTTCCAAAATCTGTATGTACTTTTCAGCATTAATGGTGCCTTCACAGAAGTGCAAGCTACCCCTGCCCATGGCACTGACGCAGCTCCATCCCATTACAGACACTGGCTTCTGGCTTTTAGCTGGTAACAGTCTGAATGTTCCTTTTCTTCTTTAGTCTGGAGGACACAATGTGCATTTCTTCCAGAAAAGGTCTGAAATATTGATTCATCCATCCACAATGGATGTTTCCATTGTACAATGGACTATCCTTGATGCCTTCAAACTCAGAGAAGTCGACAGTATATCTTGTCACTGTTAAATGCTTCTGTTTTGCACAATACAGTTGTAACCTGCATTTGTGGAAGTAACTATGTATTGTGTTACTAGATAAAGGTTTGACAAAGTACTCTTGAGCCCATGTGGTTATCTCATTTATTGATGAATGACAGTTCAGAGATCACATGCAGTCATCTTAGACTTTGCGGCCTTGACCTTTATGCACAGAAATTTCCCCAGATTCCTTTAATCTTCTATTTGTATTAGGCACTATTGAAGATGGAATACCTAAATCCCTTTAGATTTGCCTTTGAGAAACATTGTTTTTAAACTTTTAAATGATTTTATCACCCATTTGTGGGAAAATATGCAATCCTTGGTCAATCTTTGCTTCTAAAGGACTAGGCCTTTCCTGAATGCAGCTTTTATACTAAAAATGATTATATTCATTCATTAAACATTATCAGTTTCTACTCACATCATTATTTTTTTTATTCTTACCTAAATTACCCATCCCAATATTTTTTGTATGTTAGCAGGATCTCATACCAAATATGGCTGTATGTTTGCGAAAAAATTAAGTTGACCAGACTAAACATTAAATGTCTTTCTCTTTTTACTGTTTGTGATGGATTGCTAGTCAAAGTGAATTTTGAGATTATTGCTTTCTGCTTTTATACCGTTCCAACTTTTTTCAAGGAGTTGTAAATTGAAATGACCTGTTCCCAGTTTAGAGAAGTCTACCTGCTGCATATACACATCAAAGATAAGGTGTTTAGAAATAGAAAGTGCACAGTTTCATATGAGTAGATATCACAACCCAAAATATATAGATACATGTACTGGATGCTGTTTATTCATGCTCCTAATCATGGAAAAGATCTAATAATAAACTGGTAAAATCCAGAAGTTTCTATCGATATATATCCTATTGGTTTATAAAGAAAATAAAAGCTGGTGTCAGCTGGCAAACTTGAAGACTTCATAATTTTTTTGCAATATTTGAGGACCCCAATTGAAAGAGGATGAAAAATCCAAGTTGTCTCCCACATAATGGTTTATCACCCATGATAAATAACAATGACAATACGCTTTTCATAATATACTACATGCCTTTCAAGATTTTGAATTAACCATCATCTTTTTCTAGAAAAAACGTAGTCTGAATGACACAGGAGAAAACTAATGGATAGAAACTTCTTTCTGGATGATTTCAGGACTTTTCGATACTACATTTAGTCATACATTTATGAAAGATATAATTATTAATTACACTTAGCCTAGATAAGAAAGGGTTCCTAATTTTGTGCTTAATATATTTATTTGAGACATTTTTTAATGTGTGTGTTTTTTTTTTACTTGAATACTCTCTTTTTATATAAGAAATTTTACAAAGAAGTAAAAAAACTGGAAAATCATTTGCTTTTTTCCACATAATATTTTTTGGTTTTGTTCTTACATTATACTTTCTCCACTATTATCCAAGACATAAAATGCACTCTGATGTAAACATTGCTGGGAGGTCAAGTGTGCTGCTTTATCATCAGCTTAGGCTGACCTTTCCATGTGTGCAGACTTTGGTATTACTGCACCAGCATGACTCAGTGTTTTTGGCACTTAGATTAAATTCAAGCATGATATAAAACAGAGAAATATTCATCTCAATCCAGATAAAAAAAACATTTAGTGAAATTCTAAAGAGGTAAACAGCAAAGATTAAAAATTACCTTAAAGGAAGTTGGCTAATAAATGTAGAAATTCACAAAAAACATGTTAAGTTTCATAAAAAAACAACTTTGTCAAACAGGATGGAAAGAAAAGATTAGCCCACGTACATACAGTATTTTATTAAAAACAAAATTAAAGTCTGGAGAAAGTTATAGTACTTCTGTATTAGGTCTTCCAAGCTGTAAACCTTTGGTCCACAGATTGTTATTAGGCAAGTGTATGGAGTAGCAGAAATTAAAAAAAAAATGAATAATTAAACCTATAAATCTTGAGCTGGAGACAAAATAAGATATAACACTATTGGACTTTAAAGTATAAAAGAGTATTTCAACTTTAAAGACTTTGAAATGTGTTTTTCTGCAAGTGTTGGAACTGCACAGAAGGATATGCAAATGGAACCACCAAGCTTCAGTCTGTTTCTGGTTTCAACTGTATTTTTATGGATAAAGCAATGTGTTAATGTTCAGTTATTTGTTTCAAATTCGTGTACAACACAGTCATGAAAGGTTCTGAATTTGGAACGGCAGTGGTATTAAACATGAATAAACAACATGCAATATCAACCTCTACAACTGATTACATGGGACTGCAGTCATTTTTTGAGTAACTTTAGATTCCCCAAATCTTTAGGTGGTTCATTTACATTTATATAGAAGAGAAGTGACCACAGCACATTTTTATAATCACTGTAAACTGTAAAAGAATGAAATGTTTCACTTGTGTTCTTATCACACAAGTGGCGCAGTGGTAGTGCTGCTGCTTTGCAGTAAGGAGACTGTGGAAGATTGTGGGTTTGCTTCCCGGTTCCTCCCTGTGTGGATAGCGCTTTGAGTACTAAGAAAAGCGCTATATAAATGTAATGAATTATTATTTTATTATTGTTATCCACCTCATTTTCTGTTTAACCCCCAGTTCCATATACTCTCTTCTGTTAAACTGATTTTACACAGATAACATAAATATCCCAACTAGAAGACATAAATCACAAGAAATAAGCTCTTTCTGAAAATAATTAGTATATTGAAAAAATAAACAAGTAACTGATAAATAATCGAAGAATACAGAGGCAAATGAGCAAAAACAAAGTAAAACTCTAATGACTCTCAGGGTCTCGCTACAAAGAATTTCAAACTATCTGTCCTTAGAGTGCAAAACACAAAATAACACTCCTATTCATCTCATGAAGTCTGAAATGCACCCGGTGAACCCCTGGAGAGTACAGAACTGAAAGAAAGTCATGAAAAGACCAGGAGATTAAATATTTTCAAGAAGGAAGCAGAAATTAAGTCAGGGAGCAGAAAAAAGGCTGGAATACCAGGAAATTGACCAGTAGAAGCCTTAAAAAGGGAGTGAAAAATGAAGCTAACTAGATATCCTTTCCCTACCCAACTCACACTCCAAAGATTTGTTCTTAAAATGTATCCATAAATGCGTACAAACTAAATGCTGCATCACCTTCTTAAATAGGCAGGATGACATGATATAACACATCATGTGATTTCTCAGTCATCTGACCAGCAAGAGGCATAACAACTGTAAACAATATGACCACCACCATGAAAAAAGTCCCAGGACAGACAGAAACATCAATAAAAAATGGTGCCACAATGATGTCAAAATATAAAATTAAAAATTGATAATAAGCTGACATACAACAGTAAATGTACAACAGTAATTGAGAATACATTAAAATACATAAAAAACAGGATTAATGTTACTAATAAGACAGTTTCTGTAATCGCATCTTGAATCAGTTAACACCTTTTGAAAGTCCAAAGGCCACATCTCATGACCATGTTCTAGTGGCCACAGGTATTACTCCATCCCTGAGCCAGGCATGCATGTATTTCAAAATATGTAACAGAACAGAAACCTGTTCCACTCTGGTGCTCTCTACTGACATGCAAAGACCTGGAAGAAGTTTGTTCTCTTTTAGTTTTTGGATGTGTAACTAACCTCTGAGACCCACCATCATTCAGGAACTATTGGCCCACAACTTCACCCTCATGATTACTCTAAATCTTGGAGATGGACATTCTGTTAGTGGCAGTTGACCTGCATTACTATAACCCTTGGGTCTTACTAAAAAAAGCATGAACTACGTTGACTCTGTACCTCCAAACGTTTCTAACCCTGGCACCACCCTGCCCTTGTATCTTTTCACAATATAAATATTGGGATAGTGATGGGTAACTTGGAGGAAAAGCTATTGACAAGAAACATACAGTACATGTAACAGGAGGCTGGAGTAAAATACAGAAATGCCATATGATGAAAGACAGAGAAGCATGATCTAGCATGGATGACATTCATTGACATGCAATTTCAGCTGTAAGGGCATCACTAGGGGGATGATAAGCACTGTAAATGTACCAAATGCCATTACAGGACTACAGGTAGAAACACACGTTAGAGTAATTTTCTAATGTTCATATTTTGATTACTGTGAATTAATTTGTGAGCTTTATGAAAAATCATTTTCCATGTTTCTCTCAAATATAAACAGCTTAAAAAAGAAAAAACACAAAAGTCTGCCTGAATATTATTTTTTAACCCACAAAACAATCTTCACTACTTCTTACTACTTGCAGCCTGGGCATTGTTTGTGTTTACAATACAAATGTCTCACTCTTTCACTCACATCTCTTATTTTTGTGAAATTAAAACCAGAGTGGTGGTGGTGGTGGCAGCTCTGAGGCTAGGAATTTGAACTGGCAATTGGAAGGTTGCCGGTTCGAATCCTGTAAACGCCAAAAGTGACTCTACTTCATTGGGCCCTTGAGGAAGGCCCATAACCTGCAATTGCTCCTCCTGGGTATGACGTTAATCTGTATCCAGCCCTCCAACCTGCAGGGAAAAACCTGGGGGTTGGTGGCAGAATTGGCATTCCAGCCACCATAAGAAAACCTCACACTGTTCCACTCGATCTGAACTAGTGTGGTGCTGAGGTGTCACCCATTGCATGGCTGCACTCGGGTCCTAATCTGGGATCCTTAGTTGGTTTGTCATGTGGTGGGTGCGGCAATGCACTGTATCAGTGTGTGCTCCTAACCTCTTTCTCTCTCTATAGCTATGAGTGGAGAGGCATATTTAAAATTTGTCAAGGTTTAGTGCTCGAGAATCTGTAGAACAGATCATCAGAAAATTATCAAAGGGCCACACAAAAATGCTGCCTAATATCAAATAAAAAACAAGTAAATAAATCCAATATGCAGAGCAGTTTCATTTCAATACCAGAAATAAGGAGATTAGGGGAGAGCGGGAATAAACTAATGGGAAAGCCCAAACACCCCTTCTATGAAGTGGTGCTAATATCAATAGAAGAGTACACAGATCACAACTGGCAATATTCAGATTATTGGGAGAGTCAAAGGGATTCAGAAAATACCGGTGGCACTTGTTGATTGGATGAAGCTCTGCATATTATGCATATTAAGAATCAGATTACGTGATGTATTAGATGAGGCAATGTATAAGAAAAACATAAAAGCAGCTGGATTGTTTTATTGAGTGTGCATTCCATGGACTGAGACCTTTGTGCATATCTGTGTACAAATTTTTTTATGATATTTGTTGAGGACACTGTGCTGTTATTTGGTTGCAGTAGTGCATATTTCAATATGTGATTTATGGGATACCATCTTATTTAAGAATCAGAGGCTACCACAATCCCTTTATCTGAAGTTTAAATAAATATAGCTCAAATAAAGGAAAGTTTCATTCTAAAAAACAAATAATAGTTAACAACCAAATGAATTACATTTTGTGTTTTGGTCAATTCCAAATACAGAAAGATTGTCATTGATTGACCATTGTAAGTTAATGTTTCTGATTCCTAGCTCACATACTCAAAACATCTGTCACTTGTTTTTCCCCACCAGCAGTTTTTGGACAGATGCTTTAGCAGGTTTCAAATGAAAGTTGAGATTCTAAATCCTGTCTTGAAATAAACCATTCTCAACTTTTAGTATCCAAATTTCCATATGAATTTCAGCATAGATTAAGTTGAAGAGCTGACTTAATGAGACATTTCTGGTTTTGTCAGAGCACATGGTTGCTCTGTGCATGTAAGATTGTGGGATCTGCTTTCCTCTTGGCTCTCAACATGTTAAGTTGTTTGGGTTATTTTCACAAGTTTGTATTTTGCATTTCAAAAATAAATTGCCATATGAATTGATGCTGTGCAGATGAGATATCTCTTGTGACCATGACACAGCAACACCAGAGCCTGGCTTTGAAAGCAGAGCTCAGAGTCAACAGGAGACATTAACATTAAAAGTGACAGATCCAGGCTAGGATCTTTGGCATATTCCAGCAAAACAGTGGAATTCAGACTTTATCATAGCACATTAAAGAATGAGGTTGAGTGTGAAGTTGACCGAGAGGAGAATTTTAGTGCATAGCTTTCCTGGGTCATGGAGATATTGGCTTTCCTTTTCCTAATAACTGTGGGATTCTTTATAAGTATTCTTTATAATCTGTGCAGATAGGAGTTTTGGTTTACTCTCCCCTGTAGTTACTGACCTCAGCCAAATAGGTTTCATCCAATTTTTCTTTATTTTTTGATGTGTTTAATTAAAATTCAGAGTCACAAGGCACAAAAATCCATGAATGTGATGTTAATACAGTATTTGTACATGTTAAAATTATATTATTACACTATCACTATTATGTTATTACATAAATGATATGTAGTGCCTATAAAAAAGAAATGAAAATGGCCTATGGATGGCACAGCGGTTACTGTCACTGCTTCACTGTTCTAGGAGAGTTAGTTCAAATCACAGCCACCCTCGGTATAGCCAACAAAACCCCAGGAGGCTTACTGGATTTCCTTCCACACCCTAAACATATACAGTATAGGCCAGTATGTCTTATTGTAGATTTATAGGTGAGTATGGCATGCAAAAGACCATTGTCATGGCATTTTAAATTGGATTAAGTGCTGAGTAAATAGGGGGATGGATTCATTGAAAGGGGGTAGGTTTTCATTTAAGTGGCCTTCTAACTTTTTACAGTGTGCATTTGTGTACGTGTTTAACTTCATTTTACTCAGGTTAAAATAACTGTGTAAGATAAAGCTGAAATGTATTGAAAGTTAATGGTAAAGCAATTTGTAATGAGATTCCTTTGCCAAATGTATGATTCCTGAGTCAGTTTTGTTACTTGGAAGACGAAAAAATGTCAGAATACATTGGATTCATGATTTTTACAGTATACAGTGATCTACACATGTGCTAAATTTGTTTCTGATTGTCATATTAACAAGTCTGGTAACATAAAATGCTATCCAGGCATACAGCTGCTTTACTTTATGAAGATTAATTCAAGACATGTTTTCATTATGTACTCTGTTTTTATCTGATTGAGTTACCTGATTGTGTGTTGTATATTCAATAACCACCCCAATGTTATTGAAAGTTTACTATATTTTTGCATTAATGTAAGGTAATCAGAGGATTTATTAACAAAGAGTTTATTAAATATTTCCAGTTTATATAATCTAAGCTAATGTAAGTATACCCAAAATAAAAAGATGTGTAAATAACAAAATCTGTTAGCATGAAATAAGATGAAATTTAAATTTGGAGTAAGTTGAAATATTTTAATGCACAATAAAAGTAGAAGCCCCCTAAGTGACACTTGGCCCAGAAGTCAGAATCTTGAACTTCATGGTTGGGCTCCTTTCTTCTGCTATCTATGTCACTTCACTTTTGTTTTTAAATAAGGCACTTCCATTTGTATTTCTTGTCAATTGCCTTATGTTCTTATAGCAATACTAATAATAATAATATTCAAATAAAAGGAAGATAAAGAAGAAAAACATAATAAGGTAGGATAATGTGCTAAGTTGCACATAATTGCTGCCACTTCGCAAGAATATCAAAAATAATTCTGCAATAAGCACTGAGATGAAAGGACTGCTATACATACACTAAATGAGAGTAAAGCCCAATCACAGGTATGTTTATTTAGCAATGAATGATCCACAACTATACTTTCAGAAGAATCACCTTTCTGCTGTTATAGCCACAAGGCTGTATTCATCCAATGTTCCAGGAGTCTCTGACTGCCTTTTTGAACCTCACTGGGCTTGTAAAGTGTAACACAAATGTTCCAGGGTTTCATGGAATGCAAAACTAAGCATATCTGTGTGACATTTCTCTGTCAATCATCCATTCTGCCTTTCCTATCTTCAGAGCAGTATGCTGGGTACTACAATACAGTTTGCACCTACGGCCATCAGTATATTGATATTGTGATATCGCTTGTGATTCAAATGTGATTGCTCATCCACACTTAGATTACCATGAATGCAACTTGCCTTAACTTGACCTCAAATGGAGCATTGGTGAAATGAATGTGCATATTACCTTATGTGTTGTAAGGGCATTCAAATTGTGGTGCAAAATTCAAGAAATGGTTGGTAGTGACATTCACAAATCATTACTCTTGCAAAGCTGAATTCAACACTTTCATTTACTTACTTACCAACACTTTCATTTCGGCAAACAGCACATGGCTGCATAGATGGAATGATCACATAATACACATGATTTGTTATAAACATTATTCCATCTCTGTCAAATCAGTATCTTTTTATGAGTTGATTGTTGTCCATTGTTTGCAAAGTATTCTGTCCATCCTGGAATGTGAGTGGCAATGTCTGCATGTACAGTATGCCATCTTCTGGAAGCTTCAAGTGAGTTAGGACTACTAATGAGCTCTCCTAAATCCTGGTGAATTTCTGAATAGTTTTCTAAATTAGGAAAATTGAAAAAATGCTTATAATCCTACTCCTAAGAGTAGGACCATATTTGCATCACTGAAGTTTCTGAGCCTGTTAGAACCATTTTCTTATTCTGAGATGCCTGATAAGCACAGGCACTGATTTATAAATTTGGATGAGTGATTGGGATAGATGAGTGCATCCCTGCTATAAAATCAGCTTGTCATGTATGGCAGTAAAAATAAAGTACTCACTCAGAAATAAGAATATATACCTTTATACTGCATATAACCATAGTGATTCATCTATCCATGTCTACTATTTTTTTATCTATTTATTAATTACTTCCAGATGAGCAAAATTAATTTTTGTGCAAGTAGGGTAGTAAAGGATATTATAAGTGATTTTTCATAAAACACTTTTACCCCATCTGGTATTATTCCAAATAGTGCTCTGAAAGCTTTAGGAGTAAATGTAAAACTAGCCAAGAAATGTATGAAAGCAATTTAAGTATAGGGTATTCCCAAAAAACATGGCCTGGTGTCGTAGGCTGTTGACAACAACATTCACAAGCTGGATTTTGGACAGTTTAAATGTGATGTACAGTATGTTAAGAATGAATAATTTTCAGTTATGCACCATGCATTGCATAATGAACAATAATTTATTTTCTGAATAGATGTTTTCCATCCCTTTTCTGAGATTTTAACTGAAAGATCCCTTTCCCATTATTGTTCTAAAACAAGTAAATGGAAAATACTGTACATTGATATCTTTTTTATATATTTTGTAGATGTTGCCCAATTCTTTATCCACACTAATAGTACTGCTAAAGAATTAGAAATCAGTAAACGATGGGAAATCGGGTAGATTATTTTTAACAATTTGTATATAAAAGAAAATGTTCATATCTGGAGGTTTAAATTTAAAGACATTGTTGTTCAAAGAATGTAAAAAGCAGTTTTAATTTTATCTAATGCCATGCTGTAATGGATAAAATATCTGCAGTTACAACATACATTACTAACTTTGTGAAGTTGTAATTTAACTGTTTTTTTGTTCTTAGTAACATAATCATAAGTATTACATTTGTTTTAGTCTAAATTTTCCATGTAAAATAAAAAAATGATATCAAACCTTCCTTTTTTAGATAAAGTACTGCATTTGTTAAGATTAATTTCAAAACCAACGGTCTAATAAATCTAAATTATTATATACCTTTAGAGATTCCTGTCTTTTTTAACCTTTGGAGAAAAGAACGATAATTCAATTTACATAGATCTGAGATGAAGAAATACTTGGCATGCATATTGAAGATAAGACTGCTCATGGGCATTAAAGGTACTGTATGGCGGGGGATTATAGGGCACAGCAGGGCATAGCTCCAAGTCCTGGCAGGGAAAGTGCATGCTCTAGCTATTGCGGAGGTGGGGAATGGATCTGGTTGTTTCAGTTGCTAGAAGTGCAAAATGTCTTAAAACTGCACCCAAAATGCTTTCTTTCCTCCAATGATATGTGCTTCATGATGAGTAATAAAAAGACTAAGAGGTCAGCCAAGCAAACCAGCTTCAAAACAGCAAAAGGAAGGGAGGGAGGGAGGAAGACAGAGAGAACCACTATAAATATCAGCATGAGCAGCCAAAGCCACCACAGGGCAATTAACTCTAAACTGGAGGTCAACACATATACAATAAGATCATCCTTAGGCACTCTTTAGGCACATATCAAAGAATTCATTTTTTTAATCCAACCAACAGACCATAGTTTAAGGAGTGTAACAAGGTGCTATATAAGCGCCCGACCCGACACAGATTCACACTGGAGGCATATATAAAATAAAAAGACTTTTATTGTTCTTCACCTGTGAGGTACATCTTCCCATAATCCCCACAGGCACAACACAGTCCCAAGTGTATCAGAACACCAATACACTTGTTCTGGTGTCACACTCCCCTCTTTCTTCCACCACCACCACCACTCCTCCTTCTCTAAGCTTTGTCCTCCTCCTCCCGACTCTGGCCAATGAGTGGTGGTTGCTGGCTCCTTTTATTAGGCACCCGGAAGTGCTCCAGGTTCTTGATTGCCAACATCTGGCTGCACTTCTGGGTGTGGTGAAACTAGTGCACAAAAGGGGCTAGCAGCTCCTGCTGCAGCACCCCCTGGCGGCACCTGCAGAACCCAACAGGGCTACACCAAACTCCACCTCCCATGAAGCCCTGCGGGAGTCCGAGGCACCGCTGCAACCCAGGGTGGCTGCCATTTAGCGTCCAGGGGGAGACATTGTCTCCCGGCTGCAGGGTGTCCCAGCCAGGCATGGGCCCAGGCAACTCATCACAGGAGGTTAATTTAAATAAATTATTAATTAAAATATTGAATATTTATTACTGTGGAGATTTTTGTTAATTTGGAGATTGTGACGGCTGAGACGTCTTTTCATGTAGAAGAAAACTGGTAATATTAGAGAAATCCTCATGAGGTGCAGAATACTCACTCTATCATGTGTAAGACTGTACTCATCTTTTTGATCTCAGATTCTGGTCCAGTTGGAATTTAATTTCAAACCACAATTTAAGGAATCACGTTCACTATAATCACTCAATAAAAATCATCATTGCACAAGTGCAAATAACGTAGGAAACTGCATTCAAGAAAAAATTTGTAAATTAATAGATATCAGTGTTTATGTTTAAATTAATTTGCTCAACAGATGTTTTATTCCAAAGCAACTAAAAAAAGAGGTTAACATAACTGAGTAAAATCAGTCTCTGGAATATTTGGGAACAGGTGTTACAGGACAAGCTTACAAAATTGATTGCCTGAAGTGAAGAGCTCAAAGGAAAATATAATTTAGATACAATTCCCAGATTTACAAAACCAAACGTTAGCATCACTTAGACAGAAATTCACCCAAGTTTAAAACAAACACTCACCACAATTTTAGAAGATCTTTATCTATGTGCCAAAGCATGTTTCTTGAACAAATTAATAAAAAAAAAAATTGCACAAAAAATATATGTAATTCAGTTTTAAAATGGAAGTTAAACATTTATGTCATTTGTCACACATGCATGCATGGGAAACAACTTCAGCACCTGCCAACTTGTCATTCCACCCCAAGCCGCTGTTGGCGTTGTCTTGTAATGCTTCTCCTCTCCTTCCCACTGTAGATCCAGAAACCAACATATCACTGGCATATGATATCATTTCTGGTTCCAGGGCTCCTTAACCCGCCTCAACAATTTCATTATTGGCACCACCTCCATTTTTCTCCAGTCTGATCTGAGACTTGACTCTGGGAAGACACTTCACAAACAACAAGTTAAGTTGTGTTTTTTACTTTGACAGCAGAATATACAGGGTTCATCCGAGAGTGCCCCAACTCTTCATCTGTTGTGGGTGCCCAGAAGGAAGGACTGGCATCCTGGCTGAGATAATAGAGGGTTTTATACCTAGCCAGGAGGCCATAATGGAAGGACTGGGAGAGTGGACTCACCAGGAGCAGGTCATTCCCCACACGGCAGTTGGCAGTGTTCCTCAGGGCTAAACCCGATTAGGACACCCATAGAGTTGCATGGGAAATGGAGTCTGAAAATGCAATCCTGTGAGGGTCTTTGGGGACCACCAGAGGGTGCTGCCAGGGAAGGACTTCCCTGGTTCCCGCTCAACCTGGAAGTGTTCCAAATGACTTGGGGCCTCATGCGTAATGCCATGAGTAGAATTCACACTAAAACATGGCGTACGGACAAAAGCGGAAATGTGCGTACGCACAAAAAAATTCAGATGCATAAATCTGTGCGAACGCCAACTTCCACATTCTTCCTCTACATAAATCCCAGTCAGTGTGAAAAGTAACACACGTGCATGCGCCTGCTGCCCCAGCCCAACTCCTCCCAGAATTATGCATATTTGAATATGCAAATTAATATAATGTGTCCTTAAGCTCAGTGTTCTGTGAAAATATAATGGCAAAAGCATGGGTGGTATAAACAACAAAAGGAAGTTGATCGAGTGATATAGAGTGTCGGAGAAACTCAAAAGCTCAAGTTCACAAAGTCGCACAGTGCCCGAAATAAAAAAGAAGTTGTCAGATATCAAAGTCGCCGTGAAAAGGCAAGTTTTATCCCACCGTCTGAGTGTCATATGAAAGCTTATTAGGGTACAGAGAAAAGAAAAAAAATAGGGACACAGTGAGAAAAAAGCTTGAAATGTCAACTTTAATTTCGAAATTTCCACTTTAATCACGTAGTTTATTTTGTCATTAAAGTAGACCATCATAAACTTCATCTTTAAATCGTTTAATTTACTAGTTTCTCAAATCCCATCGTAACTAAAGTAGCACGTTAAATGCTTTGTTTTGTATGTGTTCTTCTATGTGCTCTATGTGTGAGAATCACTATGTGCTTCTTAAACGGGCTTTCTCTTCCTCCAACAGGACACAGGATCCATTACATTCGTGATATTACAACTGTCTGAATAATTAAAATACTGAGCTGTATACTTGATATTTTCATGATGATAGGAATTAAATCATGTTATTAAACATGGGAACAGTGGCGCAGTGATAGTGACGAGCTGGCGCCCTGCCCAGAGATTGTTCCTGCCTCCTGCAAGATGCTTGCTGCGCCGTGCGCGACCTTCGATGAAATAATTTATTGCAGCAGTACTGTCTCTTTCAAATGTACTAACCTCCAATTCCTGTTCTTCCTTTTCTTTCTCCAAGTAAGCCATCGCCACATAATCAGCTCTGTAATAGATTTTAAGCCATCTGTAAGCTTAGAACGCAGATTCTTCAAAAGTTTTAAGGAACATTGAAATATCTTCGTAGTACATGTTTAATTATTCTATCCATCTATCCTTCCAGTGTCGCGCAAGCCCCAGCAAGAATGCAGCGTGAGGCAGGAACAATCCCTGAACTAGCTAGTGGTGCAACACCATATCCTCACATGTTTAATTATTAACAATACAGTGATCCCTCGCTATATCGCGCTTCGCCTTTCACGGCTTCACTCCATCGTGGATTTTATATGTAAGCATATTTAAATATATATCGCAGATTTTTTGCTGGTTCGCGGATTTCTGCGGACAATGGGTCTTTTAATTTCTGGTACATGCTTCCTCAGTTGGTTTGCCCAGTTGATTTCATACAAGGGACGCTATTGGCAGATGGCTGAGAAGCTAGATTGCTTACTTTTCTCCCTCTCTTGCGCTGAGTTTCTCTGATCCTGACGTAGGGGGATTGAGCAGGGGGGCTGTTCGCACACCTAGACGATACGGACGCTCGTCTAAAAATGCTGAAAGATTATCTTCACGTTGCTATCTTTTGTGCAGCTGCTTCCTGAAACGACATGCTGCACGGTGCTTCGCATACTTAAAAGCTCGAAGGGCACGTATTGATTTTTGACTGAAAAACAAACTCTGTCTCTCTCTCTCTCTCTCTCCCTGCTCCTGACGGAGGGGGTGTGAGCTGCCGCCTTCAACAGCTTTGTGCCGCGGTGCTTCGCATACTTAAAAGCCAAACAGCCCTATTGATTTGTTTGCTAGAGATTGTTTTCTCTATCTATGTGACATTCTGTGCTCCTGACACGCACTCCTTTGAAGAGGAAGATATGTTTGCATTCTTTTAATTGTGAGACAGAACTGTCATCTCTGTCTTGTCATGGAGCACAGTTTAAACTTTTGAAAAAGAGACAAATGTTTGTTTGCAGTGTTTGAATAACGTTCCTGTCTCTCTACAACCTCCTGTGTTTCTGCGCAAATCTGTGACCCAAGCATGACAATATAAAAATAACCATATAAACATATGGTTTCTACTTCGCGGATTTTCTTTTTTCGTGGGTGGCTCTGGAACGCAACCCCCGCGATGGAGGAGGGATTACTGTATAGATTATTTAAATGATGTTAACATTTTATCTGTATAATGTAATAAATATATTTTGCTGCATTTCATCTTAAAAATGATATCGTCATCATATGTAAATATGCGCTTTATAAAGTGGCTCAGGTTGTGCAATATTATAACTGTATCGCAAGTTTACAGTGAGGTAATTGTACTTATAAGTACAAAGAGTTCTACAAGGAGCACTTGATGGACTGATTGAGTGCGTTTATAGTTCTTGGGATGAAACTGTTTCTGAACCGCGATGTCCCTACAGTAAAGGCTCTGAAGCATTTGCCGTATGGGAGCAGTTCAATAGACAGTGCACATGGCTGAGGCAGCGTGTGCTAGATGCTGTATACCGATAATTCTCTTTCCGATCAGCTGCTGTAGAGCTGTGATTCCACACTCAGATACAGTGGGATAAATACTCTGAGTGGTGCATTGAGAGGAACAACGCTAAAGCAGCTATGGTATTTGAAATAGTTTGGCCATTCCGTGGACCATTATATTGTTACAGGTTAATTACAATCAGATACCTTAAACTAATAAACAATATGTGGTTAATTTCAGTGTTTTTGATAAAGCCATGTCAGAGATGTGGATCTGAAAAAGAAAGGGAAACCACACCTGAACAAAAGCACTGCTTTGACGCTGAGTGCCGCCAGTTTGCAAAACCGTGTACAGAACTTGCGTATGCCAAGCATTTAGCTGGCGTGAAAATGTGCGTGGCTTTGCACCAAGTTTAGGTTTTATACATCGCAATTTGAGCAAGGAAACTGGAGTACGCAACATTTTTCTGTGTACGCACTGTTTATACATGAGGCCCCTGGAGAAGAGATCGGAAGCAGTTCCCCAGATGACTTTTAAAGAAAGCCCGTTGCCTCGATTTGATGAGTCAGAGTCGGGAGGCAGTGGGCTACGGTCTTTGGGGAGGATAGAGGATTGTGCTTAGTGCTTTATTTTGTTATTATTCCTGTGCAGAAGGTGGGTGGGGCTCAATAAAACCCTTCATTTGAGTTAGAAGTGTGTCTGGGCTTTATTGTGTCTGACATTTGGTGCTCAGTGGTGGCCCCTTGTGGTTACACTGTGTTTTGTACTTTATTTCCACATTATATTAATGCAGGAAGCTAGAGAACATAGGGCCATCACTTGAAAGGTGCAAGAAGGGCATTACAGTAATCCCTCCTCCATCGCGGGGGTTGCGTTCCAGAGCCACCCGCGAAATAAGAAAATCCGCGAAGTAGAAACCATATGTTTATATGGTTATTTTTATATTGTCATGCTTGGGTCACAGATTTGCGCAGAAACACAGGAGGTTGTAGAGAGACAGGAACGTTATTCAAACACTGCAAACAAACATTTGTCTCTTTTTCAAAAGTTTAAACTGTGCTCCATGACAAGACAGAGATGACAGTTCCGTCTCACAATTAAAAGAATGCAAACATATCTTCCTCTTCAAAGGAGTGCGCGTCAGGAGCACAGACTATCAGAAAGAGAGAGTAGTACTAGGGTGTTGTACCGTGTTAGCCATTATGAATGTAGAGAAAAGCCAAGCAAAATGACACCTTTTATTGGCTAACTAAAAAGATTACAATATGCAAGCTTTCGAGGCAACTCAGGCCCCTTCTTCAGGAAAGAGGAAGAGAGGAAAGCAAACAAATCAATAGGGCTGTTTGGCTTTTAAGTATGCGAAGCACCGCGGCACAAAGCTGTTGAAGGCGGCAGCTCACACCCCCTCAGTCAGGAGCAGAGAAAGAGAGAGAGAGACAAAGAAAAACAAACAAGCAAAAATCAATACGTGCCCTTCGAGCTTTTAAGTATGCAAAGCACCGTGCAGCATATCGCTTCAGGAAGCAGCTGCACAGAAGGTAGCAACGTGAAGATAATCTTTCAGCATTTTTAGACGAGCATCCGTATTGTCTAGGTGTGCTAGCAGCCCCCCTGCTCAATCCCCCTACATCAGGATCAGAGAAAGTCAGCGCAAGAGAGAGAGAGAGAGAAAAGTAAGTTGGGTAGCTTCTCAGCCATCTGCCAATAGCGTCCCTTGTATGAAATCAACTGGGCAAACCAACTGAGGAAGCATGTACCAGAAATTAAAAGACCCATTGTCCGCAGAAATCCGTGAACCAGCAAAAAATCCGCGATATATATTTAAATATGCTTACATATAAAATCCGCGATAGAGTGAAGCCGCGAAAGGCGAAGCGCGATATAGCGAGGGATTACTGTAGATAGTTTCAGATGAAAAGGTATATAGCATGAATCTAAATATTATTTTTTATTCTACTGATGTGAAAAGTATTGACCAAGAAGAGATTTCTGAGTGGTATAGTAAGAAAGAAGTGGGAGGAGCTAATTTAACTGTGTTTTAATGGACAATGGAGGCCTTAGAGCAGCATGAGGCAAGAGTAATGCTCCCATGCTTCCAAGACATAAGTGTTAAGCTTGCATAGTTCATTTATAGCTAAGCCACCCTTTGCCCAAGAGATACCTGTAGGTACTTTGTACATGGTTTTAGAAACATTATCCACTAGCACTAGAGATCATATTCGGAATGATGCAAATATAGTGTTGAAAACGAGTCATTGTCCAGTCCTCTGAAGAAGCAGTGTATGCATGCAATTCATATTTCTAAGAATGCATTCAGTGAATGTATTTATGTTCCCACCAAACAGGTTTTACAATGGCACAATTAGCTTGTTACGAGACATTCCTTTATATTTACAGAAATTGGGACTTACTAAAGTACATTTCATCAATTTTTCATTTGGAAAAGAGAGAATAATGGAAAAGCTGATTTTACAAAAGCTTTACAACATTACAATTGTTTAGCTATAACCTTGAGTTTTCCAATGTACCCACTTTTTTCAGGGACTGTAGATTGTCATTTATATTGATGACAGTTTCTATGGACACAGCTAGAATTAAGAAAAATGAAACATATGAGTATCTTCAACATTTTTAACATCTGTTAAAATTTAAAATATATCACAAGCTCATATTTGTACTACCTGTCTTGAAAAGATCTCCACAGTCGCTTGATGGACTACATAGAATCCCTGGATCTGGTCTCTAAAAGAAAAAAAGAACAAACCTTCAAAAACTTTGTAACTTTTGATTCTGTTTCATTTTGGTTATTTTAAATATTAGTGATTTTTATTGATCTCACTGAACCACCGTTTTGTTCTTGTAGGGTGCCACAGTTTTGTGCTGTTGGTTATAATTCCTATTGCGACAATGTAATATGGTAATGTGACATGATGTAATGTCATCATGTTGTCATAGAAAACATAGCAGCAATAATAATAACATTAATAATAATACTGTACTACATTATTATATAGTGCCTTTCCTAGTATGCAAGGACTGGTGCAAAACTAACAAAAAAAGAGACTCACAACCTTCATTCAAAAAAGCATTTCCTTAAAAACAAATAAAACTATTGTTCATTTTGTTTGGTTTTGAACTTTTGCCTAAGTCAAAACTTATTTGGATTTCTGTCTGCTGGCACCAGTCAATATAAAATTTCAATTTAATAGTTAATAATCATTGTCTTGGTTTTGTAATAAAGAATTGATGTCAAAAGAATTTAAATAGTCAGACATTAACTATGGTGACACACTAACTGGTCAAGCACTAAGTAGATCAGTGATCTGAAACTCCATTCCTGGAGGGCCACAGTGACTGTAGGTTTTCATTCTAACCCTTTTCTTAATTAGTGACCTGCTTTTGCTGCTATTTAACTTCTTTTGAATTCATTTTAATTAATTTGTCTTGAACACTCACACCCCTTAATTGTGTCTTTCACCTTAATTAGCAGTCAAACAATAATGAGATATAAAATGAGCCAAAACATGACCAGCAAAATGTGTCCATCACACAATATCTGAAAATAAAGATATGGAGGTCTCAGGAATGCTGATCTTCTCAGGTCCACAAAACATTTTAACAGTGCTTTTAGAAAAGAGAAAATCAATAATTTTGGAAATGTTTGCCATTGCACAATGAGAGCAGCAACAAGCCATGGAATTATAGAACAGGTTTAATTAAAACAAGAATCGGCTCCTAATTAAGCAACTGGTTGGAGTGAAATTGGTTGGAGTTTGAGACCCTGACTTAGTTGGTCTTCTGTTGGCTCACTCACTTCAAGTTTCATTTCTGTTTGGGTGCCATTTATGGAAAGACATGAAGCAATTCACAGGAACAATGAAGAAATTTGGGGAACAAATCTTAAAAACAAGTCAAATAAAATTAAAGGAAAGAGAATTAATTAACAGCAAAAATTGGTCACCAATTAAGAAAAGGGTGAGAATGAAAACCTGCAGCCACTCTGGAGTTTGAGACCACTGAACTAGGTTGAAGAGATGGTTCATAAGGAGAGAGACAGTGCCACTATGAACAGACATCCTACACTACAACAGATGAGCTGACATCAATTGAAAAGACCTTTAGCTCAGTTGCCATATTAGAGTTAACCAAAGAATAACATTAAGACCATGCCACGAAAATGCTTGGAACATCACTACTGGCATTATATAAGAATATATCAATCAAATATGATAATAATCAAATGCTACAAACAATGTTAATCAAACACTCAACTCCAGAATAGAGTGACAAAAGAACCATTTCATTTAAAAATCCCTCTATAACTTCTTTCCACTTGTTACCCACTACATGGTGTTCCTCAGATGCAGACTGAGGAGTAGAGACTTTTCCAGTTTTTTCAGTAATGAAAGTAATTTTAATGTGAATTTCCCCTTGGGATTAATAAAGTATCTATCTATCTATCTATCTATCTATCTATCTATCTATCTATCTATCTATCTATCTATCTATCTAATATACATAGTGTAGTTTTTTTATTTAAATTTTTTTATAAAATGATACTGTTTTGTAATTATTGACAATCTATATTGAAGAATAAGTTTGGTGTTGATCAAGTCTAAGTTATTTCCTAAAAACATGATACATATGCATTTGCCATGTGATATTGTGTTCTAAAGTTAAGCGTTTTCTATAAATTTTAAAAAATGTTTTACCTCCACTTGGCACTCTTTAATTTAAGGGCCGTGGACCAAAGAACACCACCAGAAAACCAAAGCTTAAAAACATATAGATGAAATGGCAAAGGTTTCAATATTTGAAAACATGCCTTCTCTGTTTCCGATGCATGTTTGTGACAACAAAAGAGATCTGGAAATAATTATTTTATCGCATATACCTAGGTACTATTTTTCTCATGGTAAAGACACATTCTCTATTCACTTGTGTGAGTTCTCATAAAAACATGACAGTAAATCAAAACAAAACTAACCACAAGGCAGGAAAAGTTTACAGTAATTTGGTCGATTACTAGGACACCCTGACCCTGGGGAGTGAAAGGTTGTTCCACATTAGGACTAAATGCTGAGGTATTGCCTACAGCTAGCTTCTTTTAAAATGGCTAAATTTTGGTGTTTTTTGTTCAAAAATGAAATGTGTAAACTGTTTAAATGTGGGTGTAATCATAAGACAAGGATCAATACTCGAAAACTGTCTTGGCTTTAAAAATGGATGTCTTTTGTATGTTTTTAAGCTTTTCCACCGTGTCTCATAGCCTCCACTGTAAAGTGTCAGGATGAGCAAGATATTTCTTAAAATTAATTAAAAATGCTTACGTTTAGGACACAATTTTGTGTGGCAAATGCATATATACCATGTTTCTGAAGAAATAACATTTACATGAAAATACCAAACTTATCCTTTAATAACTTTAAACATACAGAAAGCTCCTGCCTAAGAAACATAATAATACCCACTAAAAGGAAGTCTGACAGAGAAAAACATATTCAACTATTTTGTGAATTCACAACTATTTATGATTATTATGCAAAACATTATTTTCCTTATTAAGAAGTCATTAATGAATGGGCCTTGCAGTCTGATTGCTCAGGCCTCTCTACAATGACAAGACTGACAACGAGTTTTTGACTTTGAATTTTGGTTTTGTAAATTAGGATAGTCCCCCAGTCACAATTCTTTAACCACTAAAATTAAAAATATTAAGCCTTTTTGATTTCCAACCTTCTTAAATGAACACTGCACTACACAATTTATGATTCTGAATCAGCTAATGGCATGGCTTTTTAAAGGGCTATTGAGAATTGTAGTTTACATGCTGGTATAATCACTTCTGTGATGTGCTTATGCAAAGGATCGTCAAATGGACTTGTTTATTTTTTAAGCTATTGGAAGCCTTCATTGGGCAATCCAAAAGTGTTGTTAGATACTGCAGCGACCAAAACTAAAGGGCTCAGCAGAAAAAAGTGAAATAGCAAGAAAAAATGTTCAAAACCAAAAGAAATTGCTCAACAAGCTACTTTTCTTTTTATTTGAAAAGCAAAGTGACAACACTAATTGGTTGTTTTAAATTTATTTAAATTATTATTTTTAGTTTGGAATATGTTTAAAACTAGCTGAAATTAAACCTTTTCCAAACCCATTTTGTTTTTCTGTATAGATGCAGCCACAGTTGCCATTCCGTTGCTATGAAGAAATTACTGGAAGTGCAAGGCGCATGTTGTCATAGTCAGAACAGTATAAAGGTTCTGCTTATCTGAAAAAAATGGATTCTCCAAAATACTTTCATTGTTGAAGACTTTTGACAATATATTATTTTGCTTTGTTCTTAAAAACTTTGGTTTTGGTTTAATGATTTGGCTTTGTTAATTGATTTATTTTGACTTCCTGGATTTTGACCTTTGGCCTGCCATTTTGACTACATCTCCTGGCCCCAAAACAAAACCAAATTGCCTTCTGGGCACTCTATGCAGTAAAAAGTGGTGTCAGTTTTTTAAAAGATGACTATACTTGCACATACTTTATGAACACAAATTGTGACATTACCAAGAGAATAATAAAAACAATAAGCAGTAAACAAAAATAAAGTAGAAAAATCACTTAATCCCTGACAGTAGTTAGGCATAGAAGGGTTTTATACTGTAAACAGGAAAATGAACAGGGGCTAAAACAAAATGACTCAGATTTTCAGTATTAAACAAAAAAAAATCAAAAGCCCAAAAAAGTAATGGATAATTTGCCGCACCAATGACTCTTTTCTTTATTTATAATAATAATAATAATTAATAATAATTACATCAAAAGACTGGTCTTTTAAATATGCTTAGCTACACCAATGTGGTGCCACCTGCACATTGACCATGTCCGCAACAAACTGTGTGTCACAAACAAATAACTAAACAAATGGTGAAAAAATAACTAGAATAAAAACGCTAAACAAAAGAAAAAAATGTATTCATTCACTGAATTATGACAGCACCCATATTCAAAAATATACAGTATATTTGTTTTAACTCCATTAAGATGTCAGCCTGATGTAATGTTAAAAAATATGCAACTTATGAGTTCAGCTTCTTATCTATTTGTTTTAAAATAGGATTAATTGTTTTCTGTTGCAGGGAACTCTTTTATTAAACACACATACACACATGCTTATTTTGTAGGGTTTTCAATGTGTTGGAAATAATGCTCAATTGTGGAGGCGTATGTCACCTGCTGTTGTTCCAGTTATCCTAATCAGTTATCAGTTATCCTAATTAGTAGGTTTAATGTAAACACTGTCTGCTCCTATGAGGCAGCAGTCCAATATTTCCATCGATATTAATTCTAAGTGGACCTTTTTTAGGATTACAAATCTAAAATACTGCATACTCCATGCCTCTACAAAAATGTCTTTGGCTAGTAAAATGACAGATTCAGGTATCCTTCATGTTTTACATATTTGTTCAAAGAATATATACTACTCAAAGAAATTAAAGGAACACATCAGAGTATAGCATCAAGTCAATGAAACATCTTGGATATTCATCTGGCCAGTTAAGTAGCAGAGGGGGTTGTTAATCAGTTTCAGCTGCATTGGTGTTAATGAAAGTAACAACAGGTGCACTACAGGGGCAACAATGAGATGACCCCCAAAATAGGAATGGTTTACCAGGTGGAGGCCACTGACATTTTTCCCTCCTCATCTTTTCTGACTGTTTTTTCACTAGTTTTGCGTTTGGTTTCGGTCATTATCACTACTGGTAGCATGAGGCGATACCTGGACACTACAGAGGTTGCATAGGTTGTCCAACTGCTCCAGGATGGCACATCAATAGGTGCCATTGCCAGAAGGTTTGTTGTATCTCCTAGCACAGTCTCAAGGGCATGGAGGAGATTCCAGGAGACAGGCAGTTACTTTAGGAGAGCTGGACAGGGCTGGACAGATGAGCTGGACAGGGCCGTAGAAGGTCCTTAACCCATCAGTAGAACCGGTATCTGCTCCTTAGGGCAAGGCAGAACAGGATGAGCATTGCCAGAGCACTACAAAATGACCTCCAGCAGACCACTGGTGTGAATGTCTCTGACTAAAGAATCAGAAATAGACTTCATGAGGGTGCCAGAGGGCCCAACGTCCTCTAGTGGACCCTGTGCTCACTGCCTGGCACCGTGGAGCTTGATTGGCATTTGCCATAGAATACCAGAACTGGCAGGTCCACCACTGGTGCCCTGTGCTTTTCACAGATGAGAGCAGGTTTATCCTGATCACAAGTGACAGACATGAAAAGGTCTGGAGAAGCCATGGAGAACGTTATGCTGCCTGTAACATCATTCAGCATGATCGACTTGGTGGTGGGTCAGTGATGGTCTGGGAAGGCAGATCCATGGAGGGACGCACAGACCTCTGCAGGCTAGGCAACGGCACCTTGAATGCCATTAGGTATCGGAATGAAATCCTCAGACCCATTGTCAGACCCTATGCTGGTGCAGTGGGTCCTGGGTTCCTCCAGGTGCACAACAATGACCGGCCTCATGTTGCGAGTAAATGCAGGCAGTTCCTGGAGGATGAAGAAATTGATACCATTGACTGGCTCCCACGCTCACCTGACCTAAATTCAATAGAACACCTCTGGGACATGATGTTTTGGTCCATCCAACGCTGCCAGGTTACACCTCAGACTGTCCAGGAGCTCAGTGATGCCCTGGTCCAGATCTGGGAGGAGAGCCCCCAGGACAACCATCCGTTGTCTCATTAGGAGCATGCCCCATCATTGTCCGGCATGCATACAAGCACGTGAGGGCCATACAAACTATTGAGTACGATTTGGAGTTGTTGCAATGAAATTTCGGCAAAATGAACCAGCCTGCTGCATCATTTTTTCACTTAGATTATCAGGGTGTCTTTGAATTCAGCCCTCTGTAGGTTGATAATTTTCTTTTCCATCAAATGATGTGGCATCCTTTCATTCCTAACATATTACCCAGTCCATATCAGTATAGATATCCTGCAGGATTTTTTTCCCATTGAGATCTGATGTGTTTTCAAAGTGTTCCTTTAATTTTTTTGAGCAGTCTAGTTTTTGATTGCTTGAAGTACCCAGTTTCTGATGTGGGATCTCAATTATTTAAATAATTTTAATATCATCTTGAAGTATATGGTTAAACTGAAAGGGTGAATCAGAAATCTGAATGGTAGCTGATCTGTTAAATTGTATTATAGAGGATTATTAGTGTAGGCTATTTTCCTGAGCTATTCATTTCTGGCCTGCATCAAACAGTTCTTCCACTGGCTCCTCTTCATCTGGTTCTTTTTTAGACTACAGTCCTTCTATTGTGCTGCAGCTTCTCAGATAAGAAAACTGTGTTAACCGTAAGGTCACAGAATAAAGCAGCTCCCTTTAAGCTCAAGTGGCTTTAGGAGCCAAGGAGAAGATTCAAGCCTGAATGAGAAAACTCATGATTCGTCAAAATGTAAATCATTCATCAAAATGAGCAAGAGGTCAGAAATACAAAAGGCAAGTACAGCACAGGTTAAGATATTCAGAAAACACCTTACAAAAATCCAGAAAACAAACATAAGTTCAAAACAACTGAACTCAGGAGCACACCGGTAAGATGCACAATGATAGCTCTTGCCAGGTTCCCTTTATTTCTGTACCTCTTCCATCACATGACTTCAACGTTAGTAGTGTTGCATGGCAGCAGACAGAGACAGAAGACGCCAAGAGCAAATTGGATGTAAAAGGAGGGGCTAGTGGCCCAAATATAACATAGTGGAACCCTCAATAGTCAATATGTAAAATAAAGATTGTATGATTGATAGACAATGTGGCGGCTGGCTGGGGGCTGTGCCCAGCAGAGACGCCAAGAAGGACCAGGTGAGGGACTATGTCTCCCCGGACCACAAGAGGGCAGCCGCCCTGGTATGTGTTGGGCCCACGAGAATTGAGTATGGAAACTCAACCCTATAGGGGCACGTGGGCACCGCCAGGGGGGTGCCCTGAAGACTGTGAAGCCCTGGACGTCAGCACTTCCGTCACACCCGGAGGTGCTGGCAGAAGTATTACCAGGGACACCCGGACACCTCGTGTGGTGGAAGTGCTGCAGGAAGCTCATGAGGAGGCACCTGGAGCACGTCTGGGTGGGGATAAAAGGGGCCGCCTCCCTCCAGTCATCAGCTGGAATTGGGTGGAAGAGGACGAAGCTCGGAGGAGAGGAGAGGAGAGGAGTGGAGGCGGTGAAGGAGGACAGGACTTTGAAGAGGCCCGGACTGAGGGTGTGTGGTGCAGGGGCACTAGTTTGTGTGCAGTTCTGAGTTATTGTAAATATTCTAAATAAACATGTGGTGGGTTTGAACATTGGTGTCTGCCTGTCTGTGTCAAGGCTGGTCTCCACAACTGATACAATATTTCACTCACTTTCAGTTATGTATTATATGCATCTCTGTTATCATTAGTGTCCCCAAACCAAGAATAAGGCAAAGAGGTAAAAGTATACAAAAATGAATACACAAAAAGTACAAAGTTAACATGAAAGCAAAATGAACAAACTTGTCCTAGCTTTACATATTCCAGTCACTTGTTTCCCACAAACAAGTGTCTAAAGTACCAAACACTCTTCATCACCCATTCCTCTCTGTCAAGACCCTGATCTCTTTTTCTGTATCAAGCTAAGATTTTTTCAAGCAATCGCTTCCAGATGAGACATTCCATAAACCACAAATCTAACACAAGGCACTTCCAGCCAAGTTATTGAGTTAGAGGCAGCGCTTATTTTGCATTAGGGACACCATGGAGCGTGTGCTGCCACCAATCATGTGAGATTTGCAAGTGAACTCTTACCAGTCAGCATCTTTAGAAAGGCAACATTACTCCACTTTCCATTTTCTGTGACTAGGGGATGCCACCAAATAGTTAGGGTGTCTTGTATCTTCCTAACAACCTGTTGTGGATGTTGTGTTTGGTTATAACATGAGGTTCAGATGTCCTTGTCATTATTTCTGATATCTGATGCCTAGTGTCTGGAAGAAATATTGCATACCTCTACACCCGCTGTCTTCTTTTAGTGGCCAGACAAGAAGCATTGTATGAGCCAGCAGCTGCTTCTTTGCTTCTTCTACAACCTTAGTAAGCCCTGTTCTTGTCCTTTCCAGTCTTTTTAAGTTTGTAATCTCCTTTCCAACAGAGGATTTTGGAGGATTCACAAAACCTTATCCATAAAATAAACAAAATTTATAAATGTTAATTAGTTGTTCAACATTTCAGCACTCCTACAGTAGATCCATGTTTACTACATAATTAGATGCTACTCTTCTGTACACAGCAATACTGAAACACCTGCTTGCTACTTGACCTCATTACCTAATATCATTCAGAAAGCTGCAAATTAGTTAGCTGATGAGTGATGACAGGCTACTCCATGTAATGTTAAGGAGCCTGTCCCAGCTTCTGCAGCATTTGAATTACTGTCTCTCTGTTTTACTCCTCTTTCTCATGATCTCTCTTTTCACTTGCATACACTTCATATGTGTTCATCAGAAACATCAGTCTTTTTATTTAGAATTAATTTGATTCAATTATCTGCAAACATGGGAGTATGCAGTATTTTGTAATGAATAATTCATCATTTGAAGTATTAAGTGGAAGCATTCAAAGTGTCAAATTCTGTATATGCTTCCTTGGTTTAAAGTCATAATTATTATAATTTAAAATTGAATGTAAATTAATTTTAAAATATGGTATTCCTCGATACTGCTCCATACCAGGGAGGTCTAGTGTCTTGCATAACACATATTATTTATATTTAAAAGTATAACATTGAACCCCCATGCTTAACTTCCATTAACAGAAAAAGTAGAACTCCACATTAAGAAGCCTCATTAGGTAAAGCTGTCACTTATGACTCCAGGATACTTTTTGAATCCTGGCTCAGTTTCTGTCTCTGTTTAATTGGTACATTTTCCTAGCATCTATGTGGATTTTTCCTTGAGTATTTCTCACATCCCACAAATGTGTCTGATAGGTTAATTTATGAGTTAGTGTGGAAAACAATATGAATGTGTACTGAGATGAGATGGCAATAGGGAAATAAATGGATGAATAAATCATTTAAGATTTGGCTTAATTTTTTTTGGGCTGCTGAATTATTTCCATTTATGCAATTACAGCAATAAAAAATTCTGTGATTATATTTTTTTTAATGCAACACATTAAATACATTAATTAAATCCGAGTAATCCAACTGCAATTTAGCCACAGAGAATGGGACAGACTGGTCTGGTACAAAAGGTTCTCGACCCCTGTCACTACACTACAGAATTCCTGCTTCTACACTAGCTAATTGTGTCCTCTTACATTACTGTTATCCCTAAGATCACTTGTCTTCAGTGAACTTTTGCTGTTGACACACCATTTGTGGAAGCACTGGAGGGGTGGAATACTTGCTGTCGGGATGTGAAGCGCAATGTAGATAGAAACAATTTGTCATTTTAATTACAGTTGTTCAGAAATAGCCAGTGACCTCATTATAGATTACAGTTCTAGAGTTTACTCAAACTGTAAACTCTAATGTTTGTATTGAATGTGTAAAGTTTAACAAAGAGCTTTGGGTGACTTTCAGAGATTGTGTGCGCTTTCAAACCCCTTGTCAATACGGGAGTGGTAGTTGTTAAAGGATTTAAGGTGGAAGCCCTCTTCGATTCCTGCAGCAACATTTCCATTGTTGATTTCCGGTATGTACTGCCACGACAGTGGATAAAAGTAAAGACCAGTATAACCTGTGTAACACAGACATGTCCGATTCTATAAATCCGCCCGATGTTTCATCACCGGTCCTCCCAAATCCACCTTTCACTGTGATTCTAGGGCAGGACTGGTCTGATAGTAAAAGCGGTGAACTACTGACCACTCCCAAACCTAATTTGGGCTTAATAACAGACGTGAATCATCCATTGCAGGTTGTCTCCACACCGTGTACTCAGCTGGCAGAGAGAGATATGGGAGGCCAAGAGAAGAATGGGGAGGTTCCTGGGCCGTCGCAGACTGTTACGTCATCAGTCCGCCTCTCGGCGGAGTGGGATGACTCCTGCCCCTTGAGGTCAGACGGGACCCTCTCTCAAATTAAGTTTTCAGTTTAGACAAATGCCGGCCTCATTTAAAAGGGAACAATGGAATGATGATTCCCTTAAATTTGCAAAGAATGCAGTTATACTAGTCAACAGCCAAGGCACCCATCAGCCCATGCCACAGGGGCCCCACTTTGTTATTGAAAATGATTTATTATATCGGGTCAGTGAGCATGAGAGGGAGGTGCAGAAGCTGCTGCTGTGAGTTAGCACTCGCCCACTTCCTAGGAGGCCACCTGGGCACCGAGAAAACATTAGAGCGTATTAAGCTCTGATTTTATTGGCCAGGTATTAACAAGGAGGTTCGCCTGTCCTGAGTGTCAGCTGCGGCAAATTCCTAGGAGGGGCCGTGCTCCTCTTATTCCCCTTCCCTTGATTGATGTCCCGTTCGAAAGAATAGGGATCGACATAGTGGGACCCCTAGAACCCACGGCCCGAGGACATAAGTATATATTAGTCCTCGTGGATTATGCGACCCAGTATCCAGAAGCTGTTCCGTTGCGCTCAGCTACTTGCCGTTGCCATTGCCATTGCACGGGAACTGGTAGGGATCTTTGTGTGATTCGGCATTCCTAAAGAACGGCACTCCTCAAGAAGTCCTAACGGACCAGGGGACACCGTTTACCTCGGAGACGTTCAGGAAAATGGCCAGGTTACTCAAAATAAAGCACTTAAGGACCGCAGTGTATCATCCTCAAACTGACGGTTTAGTGGAGAGGTTTAATCAGACTCTCAAACAGATGCTTCGCAAGGTGGTCAGCGGGGACAGAAGGAATTGGGATCAACTCCTCCCACTCATACTCTTTGCCTACAGGGAAGTCCCCCAAGCAATAGATTTGAGAAAATTCGACCTATACTAAAAAGTCACATGGAGGAGGTGTAAAGTGGCCCACTATTATGACCGTAGCACGGCGCTTTGGGAGTTCCAACTCTGGGACTGGTTCCCACCTCCCATTCTAAATTACTTGCCCATTGGCAGGGACCATACAAAGTTAATGAGAGGAAAGGGCTCGTCGACTATTTGGTGAAACAGCCCAATCGTCGACCGAGTGAGCGGATATATCACATGAATCTGCTGAAACCGTGGATGGAAAGGGACACCGATCCCTCCTCCGTACAGCCCCACTCATTCTTTGCTAAGACCAAATCACTTAACTTTGGCCCTAACTTGAACCCCCGACAGAAGTGAGAACTCGAAGCAGTTATCTCATCCATCCCAGAGATGGTGGATGAAAAACCCGGAAGGACCTCTCTGATTGCCCACAACATTGTCACTGAACCCGGGGTTATAGTCCGAGAGCGCCCTATCATCTTCCCGAGGCAAAGAAGGCTGAAGTGGAGCTTGAAGTCAAGCACCTGCTGGACTTAGGAGTCATAGAGGAAAGTTATAGTCCCTGGTCCAGCCCAATAGATAGTCTTGGTTGGTAAGCCAGACGGAAGTTGGAGGTTTTGCAATGACTTCCGTCGACTTAATCAGGTCTCCCAATTTGAAGCTTATCCTATGCCTTGAGTGGATGACCACCTTGAAAGGCTTGGACAGGCAGAATATTTGACCACACTTGACATGACCAAGGGGTACTGGGAGGTTCCTTTAACGGACTCCGCAAAGGTTAAGACCACATTTAGCACCCCTAGTGGGCACTGGCAGTACTGTGTCCTTCCATTCGGGTTACATGGGGCTCCTGCGACTTTCAAGCGTCTGGTGGACAAAGTGCTCCGCCCCCATAACATGTATAGTGCTGCCTACCTGGATGACATCGTCATCTATTCCAGCACCTGGAAGGAACACCTACAGCGTGTCTGAGCGGTATTATGGACGCTGGGTGAAGCCTGTCTTCGGATAAATCCAAAAAAATGTTTTTTTGGGTTGAAAGAAGCCAGATATTTGGGTTACATGGTGGGTCGTGATACTGTGAAGCCACAGTGCTCTAAAGTAGATGTCATTTTGAAATGGCCCCATCTGCGAACCAAGCAGCATGTCCAAGCATTTCTTGGCTTAGCCAGGTACTACCACCGGTTTGCACCATGGTTTTCGGAGAGAACTGCACCCTCGAGTGATTTAACAAAGAAGAGGGCTCCCAACATTGTGGTATGGACCGATACGACAGAAGCTGCATTCAGTGACTTAAAAAGGGCCAAGACGTCAGCACCTGTTTTGAAAGCACCTGACTTTTTGCTTCCTTTTATCATCCAGACGGACGCTTCGGACACAGGCCTAGGAGCAGTGCTGAGCCAGAGCGTCGATGGTGCTGAACACCCTGTCATGTTCCTGAGTTGGAAACTGCTGGATCGGGAGACCAGGTATGCAGCGGTGGAAAGAGAGGCTCTTGCGATCAAGTTGGTGATTACACAGTTGAGGTACCACCTCCTGGGTCAGGAGTTTACACTTGTCACGTACCATGCGCCTTTACAGTGGATGGCCCTACACAAGGAGTCCAACCCTCGAGTAACTAGGTGTTTCCTTTATCTACAACCTTATAAGTTCTCGCTCGCTCATCGGAAGGGCTCTCTCCATACCAACGCCGATGCTCTCTTTCGTGTTCACGACCTCTCAGTGCAGGCTGCCCAACCCGATGGGTCTGGGCTGAGGAGGGGGCCATGTCACACACGCGCGTTTAGGGAACAACTAAAGGGCCTGAATAGATGTAATTCCACGCTGGACCAGGGGGTGGCAAAGTGCACTAATTCTTCTCTCTCGATACCTTGTAGACCATTCTAGGGAAATCCCACCCGGCTCTGGGGCAGCCAAGGACGTCACTTCCGGTTCTGGTCCTGATGACATCACTTCCCATACTGGCCTTTTAAAGCCACCATCTTGTTTCTAGTGAATCAGTTCTGTTTTGGACTCAGTCGTCTGAACATGTCTGTTCTCTTTCATCAATTTTGCAGCCGGGAAAAATTATACAGGTGGATGCCCCAAACCTTCTCAATGTCTTTTGGTAATTTTTGTGACAATATATATATATATATTGTGGCAGACGGCTGGGGATCCTGCCCAGCCGGGACACCTGGAAGGACCAGGAGAGGGACAATACCTTCTCCGGGCCATGAGAGGGCAGCCGCCCTGATCTGTATCAGAGCAATGGGATCAGAGCTTAGAAGCACATCCCTGGTGGAGCCCGTAGCAGAGCCTTGGACTGCAGCACTCCCGCCACACCCAAAAGTGCTATCGGAAAAGAATCCAGGCACACCCGGAGGCAATCCGGGTGCTCATGCAGCACTTCCACCACACCAGGAAGTGTTGCCGGAAGATCATTATGAAGTACCCGGAGCACATCCGGGGCATTATAAAAGCGGCTGCCTCACTCCATTAGGAGGCAGAAAAATCAGGAGAGGAGAGAAAAGAAAGGATTGTGAGAGAATTGTGGCTGTTAGAGCATTGCGTGGTGATGTAAATTGAAAGAAGAATATTGAACGTGTGTGTTTTTTGGACATCTGGTGTCTATCTGTCTGTGTTCGGGGGCTGAACTTCCACTACATATATACATATATATATATATGATTGGCTCCAGCAGACCCCCGTGACCCTGTGTTCGGATTCAGCGGGTTGGAAAATGGATGGATGGATGGATATATATATATATATATATATATGTAGTATATATTATATATCGGGTAGCACAATGGAGCAGTGGTAATACTGCTGCCTTGCAGTAAGAATCTGGGTATACATGTTCTCCCTATTTTTGTATGTGAGTTTGCACCGCTTTTCTCCTACAGTTCAAAGACAAATGTTCGGAAATTTCGTCAAACTGGCTAAATTGATTGAAGTTAATGGGGAAGGAGAACTTGAACTAGCCTTGATTAGATTATAATGGTACAATGGTTATTTAGCTGTCCCTGAGTGCTAGGAATGCATCTGCCATTTAAGCTAGACCAATTATTGTGGCCAAAAATATCAGATGAGTTGTTAGACAGCAGTGCTACCCATTGTGTCACAGTGCCTCTCTTAGATAAAGTTATACTCCAAGTCCACAATACTCCAAGGACTTCATCTGTCTCTGCATCTCCCAAGCTCCTCTCACTATGACTAACTAACCCACAGAGCCTGGGATGCAAAGAATCAATGTTATAGACTCAGAGGTCTGCCACAGTCAATACCAATACGTGCTACATAGCGAGGAACATAACATGCTTAATCCAGCAGTGAACATCTATGTAGAACAACAAAGTATTTTCATAATATTATTATTACGGACAGCTAATGTAATGCAGAGAGTGAATCCGTCTGGAGTAGTGACATCACGCATGTGTGGATTAGCCATTAATTATTCACATATGCGTAAAGAAGATTATGCATGAAAATTCTGTGCATATATGACACAAGTCGGGCAGGTACTGCAGATTGAGTAGTGACATCCCATAAAATATGGCAGCTATAGCTCAGTGATGTCATGTTGGCCCTGCAAAGCATTGTGGGTTACTGGGAAAAATAAGTTTATCTAAGTCGGTCTCATAGTGAATTTTCAGGGAAAAATTTGCTGAGGAAGGCCATCAGCAAACCCAGGAAACTTGCTTTGGAAAAAATGTTGACGATTTTCACTGAACAACACTACACTTGAATAGCTGAAATTTTTGACTGCCATCTTAACTTGAAAAGAAAGCAGAATGCTTGAAGCTTATATTATACAAAATAAACATAAAATAATGAACAAAAATAAATATTGTAGTAAAGTGATGTACTGTGGTATCAAGAGAAGTACTACTTATACATAATATTTCATTAGGGGGACTAGATTTTTGCCTAGGTTTTGGGATTATCCTGGATGTTATAGTTTGGTTCTGGAAATGTAAAATGATCGCCCCAGAGAAGCAGACATAGGATTTGTAGTGCATGGTTATACTGTTTGACTTGCTAAGTAAATACAGTTATTGCTTTCACACCTACCTCAGCGTCATTTTTTGGAATTAACTGAAGATACCACAGATATAATAACAGAACAAACCTAAATTTTAACACAACAAATCTGATTCAGCAATGGGTTAAATAAAGTCTATTATTTTCTTATGACTGATAAATGATACAGACATTCCAGAATTCCTTTTATTTGCAAAGCTATGAAAAATGTAGAAAAGCAAATTTTGTGTTTATTTGAAAAAAAGTACTTGGTAGTATGTACAGTATATTCTATATTGTAACCATGCCTGTAAAGTGAAGCTTTGCAACATCTTACTGCTGTAGTAAATATACACAAAATTAAACATAATCTTCATTAACTTAGACCTTTCACATTTTTGTTGTTTTATTGACATTTGAATTGTCCTTTTAGTGAGCAGCCTGTAATTTGATCTAGTACATGTATTCTCAGCGGCTTGTGAACCACAAACCAATTATTTTATCTCTGGACTCCACTGTGACTCAGAAGCCTTCCCCTAGAGAATCTGCAAGAGGAAGTTGAAGAATGATAAAAATGAACTATTACAAGGTCTGTAAAAGCTCCTGTGGGTTCATTAGCAATTTAATCATTTATATCAAGGGCCTCTTCATCTGAACCTTGCATAATTAAGGAAAAATTTTACAAAAAGAGACTCCCTTCTTTTTGAGGCCGTAATTACTTTGGACTTTATCATACATCCCCACCCCCTGTATTTATTTATTTATTTTTGTGAAATGTATGCTTGATGAAAAATGAAAGGAAAATTACAGATTCTGTGCCTGATCTGTGACCATTTGATTGTGCATTGGGTTTTACATTTCACGCTGTTTAGTAGAAGTTACAGCAGCTGACTTCTTAAATGATGTTTTTCATATTGTCTGTGAAAGTCTTGCAGACTGCATGAATTTAAACTCCCCTGTCTTTACCTCTTTCAAATATACTGAATATATATTGTATAATGTATATAAACTTGGAAAAATACTAATTCTAACACAATGAAGTTGTTGTTTGACTAAATCTGGCATTCATAATGCATAAATGATCAAAGATCAAGCAAGATATTGATAGATGTGGCTAAGTTATGACTTAAGTAATGACGGAGGACTTATGTTTGTTTAAGTAAAAAATAAATCCTACACTAAAGTGTGCTTGAATAATACAGGTTGCACGTTTTTTTCAACAAAATATGCCTGGAAGCCAAACAAAATCATAGTATCAAGAGAAAGAGGCTGAACCACTGGCATGAGAGAAGGTGGAAAGTCTAGCCAAAATATTTCAGAATGAATTGATGATATTAGCTCGCACTCCCAAATCCAGATTCAGTGCACAGTTCCTCTTTGGCCCCTCATTTTAGACAAAAAATGAGAAATACTGCACTGGGTGGTGCAGATTTGTGTTAAACAATGATTTTTTGTTGTACTGGGAATAATTCCTTGTCTTCAATAGGCTGGGAGAAAGGCCTCTGTGACAGGTATACAAGGGTTTCCAGCACAGTATTAGGCACATACCACTGTGATCACTAGACATCCTCTTCATATAAAAAGGAACACATTTGGTACATTGCTGGAAAACAGATGCATTCTGCCCTTGTCCAGCCAAAACTATCTTAGCTAACTAGGGACATTAACCAGGCATGGAGTGACATCCTACTGAAAGCATCCAACATTAACCAGGCATGGAATGACATCCAACTGAAAGCATCCAAACACACACCACACACTTCAACTTAATACCACTTTCAGTACAGGCATATGATTCAGCTAATATTTGTCATACTATTTCCTGATGTTTTTGAAATAATGTTACCATCAGCATCAGTGATGATGCTTTAAAGGGGTTGCAATGTCCTTTTCATGAATGTACTGTATATACTATAGATTGTGAATGATGAAGTGCTATAACAACCAAAACACAAACTCTCTGGTAAGTTTTTTAAATTCACCAATGTGCATTTTCTTTTAATAATTTTGTTCTTACTAATTAAAGATCAGGAGTCTAGAAATATATTGATTGCCCTTTGCCCCAGATATCAGAAAATAATCTATTATGTATAAGTTAATCAGGTTTTTACTTAAAATTAATAGTTTTCTGTAATAAAAATAATTCTCTGGAATATTCTTTCGCACCAAGTTACTTCCTGTTTAAAGCCACAAATGAGCTGCCATTTGGTTATTAGTTTTAGTGGTTACATGTACAGATCTGATGATCTTATTGGGTTTGGGCTTCTTACCACCTCCTCTGGTTTGCTTCTTCTGATATCAGTGTTTGATGCATCTGGAGTTCTCACTTCCTCTCGCAATTAATTCTCCTAGGATCAATGGTAGGGCTGTCCATAACAATATGTAGTCACAGTTTGCTCCCCTTCCAAGAAAAAATGCTCTGGGAGCACAATGGAACCCACTAAGAATGGGGATACAAATTCTAGATGCCTCTAAGCTTGTTCTTCATTCTTTGCAGGAAGGGTCAAGAAGTGCACCACAAAGGATATGCACAAGAATGATAATTAGATGTTCCTGTGAATTAGCCTATCCCATAAAGGTCAAATGAAGGGGAGAAAGATTGCCAAGTGTGGTTATTTAAAAAGAGGAACATAAGTACAGAAGACGGCCGGACAAAAGGAAGGGCAATCTGCCTAAAAATGTTAAATTCCTATTTCAGAGGCATTATATTATTTGTAAGAGATTATTCTAATGTTTTCTGGGGCAGAAGCTAGAAAATCGCATCTTTGCTTTTTTGACATTTTTTTCCCTAATAGCTCATCCTTAAAAATAAATAATTTGTAATTGAGAGCTGTGATTGTACACATACAACAAACACATTATATTGTATAGTATGTATGGTGTGTTTAGGTATAGCTTTTAACCACAAGAGCTTTATAACAAAGATTTAAAATACAAAGGTTTGGTTCTTATTCACAGTCTCAGATGAGGAAGAGATGTCAGTGGTGACCATTAAACCTTTTGCAATCAAAGATGTCACCCATCACATACTTTGAAAATCTCAGAGGCAGTGAATAAACAAATGGCAGCATCCATGCAATAATCTATAATAATAAAAGGCAAAGCCCTCACTGACTGACTGACTGACTCACTGACTCACTCATCACTAATTCTCCAACTTCCCGTGTAGGTGGAAGGCTGAAATTTGGCAGGCTCATTCCTTACAGCTTACTTACAAAAGTTAGGCAGGTTTCATTTCGAAATTCAAAGCGTAATGGTCATAACTGGAACATATTTTTTGTCCATACACTGTAATGGAGGAGGCGGAGTCACGTATCGCGTCATCACGCCTCCTACGTAATCACGTGAACTAAAAACAAGGAAGAGATTTACAGCACGAGTCACACGCG